>NW_010392043.1:0-6447 GCF_000710305.1 Buceros rhinoceros silvestris | reverse complement strand
TCGCCCGCCCAGCCTGCCTTACCTCATGGGCTTGAACATGGCTTTCCCAAAATCCTGGAACCTGAGGACCAGCTTCAGGTGCACTCCACTCGGCTTCACGACTGGGGGAGGAAGGGGGATGTTAGCTGCCTCAAAAGCCTCCCGGTTATGTGCTCCGGTGGGTGGGTGCACCTCATTGCTGCTTCCAGCTGCTCCCCTCCCCTCTGCTGTTTGTCCTCCCTCTCCCCCGTGCCATAGACATTTCCCTCCAGTGCTTCTCCTCAGGCATTTCTCACGTCCTTTTGGGGACTTTTCCCCCCCAGTAGAAACCAGTGGCGTACTGATGTCCTCACACCCCCATCCCAGCCTCTGCTGGGGCGGTGGGGTTTAAGTGGAGGGAGAAGGGCCTGGCATCGCCTGGCTTTACACTTCCCTTGCTGAGGTGAGGATGGAGGAGTTGGGGACTGGGGTCAGCTGAGGGGAGAGCAGGGACCCGCCGCGTCGCACTCACTCTGGCTGCAGTCACAGGCTCCCAGTAGCGCTTTCTCGTCCTGGCTGTAGTCTGCAACGGGCAGGAGGACTGGTGAGACCCCGCCAGCCTCAGTCTCTTGCTGCTGGCCCCCCTCCCAGCACAGGATGTGCAGGGTGACATTGCCTGCCTGTCCCTGCCTGCCCACGCTGTCCCAGCCTGGCATTCCCGGTGCCAGCGAGGGGTGCAGTCCCCTACAGGGGGGCTGAGGTAGCCCACCAGGATCGAACTGCCATGCAATGGGGCTCTGGCATGGCTGGCACAAAACCTGCTGCGTTAAGGGCTGCAGCCAAGTCTTTGCTCCTGTCTCAGGGTAAGGACACAACAACTGCACAGCACAAAACCTGCCGGGAAGCCAGCTCAGGGCTTGGGGCTTCTTCCAGCGAGGGACAGCCCCTGCCTTGTTCGCAAAACTGACCTGGAGAGGGCTGGACCCCTCAGCCCCATGCAGCTCCCACCGGCCCCATCCCCAGGGTGGTGCTTACCGGCATTGATGATGGTGAAGTCTTGCATGTCCTGCAGGAGCCTGTTGATGGTGGGGCTGGAGCGCGGGTAGAGCCCGTCCCGGCTGATGCCCAGGTGGAACTGGAGCCAGTTGGCCTCTGGCCGGAGCAGCAGTGGGGCTGCCGGGGAGGTGAGGTTCAGTTCCTCCCTGTAAAGCTTGTGTCTCCTGGAAAAAAGTGGTTACAGTGAGGTGAGGATGAGCCCTGGGATGGAAACCCAGAGGCTGTTGCCGAGTGAGGAGGGTGCTGGGGAGCCAAGCTGAGGGGCACGGGTTGGATAAGGACTGTGGGTGCTACCCGAGGGGAAACTGAGGCAGGGAGAGATGACCAAGATGGTCGAAGATCTCACAAATTGTGCTGCCTTCTTGCCTCTGCAAAGCCCTGGAAAAGCAGCCTCAAGTGGGAACACAAGGGACTCTGTTGTCTCCTCCTCGCCCCGTCAGGACCAGGAGGAGTGTCAGGGCACGGCTGGAGCGAAGCCGGCTCTCCAGCAGCACAAAAGCTGGCCTGTGCCACGGGTGAAGCATGTGATGTGATGCTTCCTGGAGAGCCTGCTGGCTCCAGGCGAGACCTGGGGAGGGGACGTGATGTGACATCAGATAACTTGGACCTGACTGCTCAGCGAGGTGTCTGCGGACCCCAGGAGAACAACAGGGTCTTGTCCAAGTGAGCCTCCGCAGAGGCCTGTCTTTACGGTCATTACATGTCTGATGGATTTTTTTCCTGAAGCTGGAAGGCCCAGGCAGGGAAAAAAATCTTTAAAAGCCGCAATTTGCCTCTGTGACTGGATCCACAGCCCTTGGTCTGGCGAGGCCCCCCAGCAGTGTCCTGCCCATCATCTCTTAAAATCTAGGTTTAACCCAGCCCTTTCTCGGAGCTGAAGGGCCCCCAAGTTCAATAACAACCCCCAAATGTCAGCAATTTCCTCGACCTTGAGACCTCCACGGCTGGGACCCACGCTGTGCTAAACTCCAACTGAAAGGTCACCTCCTCCACCGGGCAGAGGACAGGGTGTTAGTTTCTCATTAACGCTGGCCGAGCCACGTACGGAGCAGCCAGTCCTGATAAAGGGGAAACGAAGTCCAGTTTGCACTGAAAATGCCAGGACACATCTGTGAGAGAGCACAGGAGCTGGGGGCTAATACTGAGCGGGCATTAACCCAACTGGGATGGAGCGGCTGGGGAGAGGGAGGTGCCCCGTGCTAGATCCACACCCCACCCGTGGCAAAATGCGCTCTGGGAAACACAGAAGAGGAGACTTGACCCCGCCTTTAGTTTTTCCTAATTTTTTTTGGTTTTGTCCAGTGCAAACAAAAATACAAGCGGTGAGGAGAGGGAGGCCGGGTGACCACCCTTTTCAAGCTCAGTGGGGGAGGCGAGCGTGCTGCAGGCTCTGCCCAGTGGCTGCAGCAAGTGGGTGCTGACCGGGCACAGAGCATTTATCAGCCAAGGAGCTGGTGCTGGAGCTGGAAAGGGCTCTGCCTCGCGGGTACTGCTGGGGATTTGCTTCAAACCAGCCAGAAGGCATTGGGGTTTGGTTGTTCTGGGTTTTTTTTTTTCCATCATCCTTCTCAATCCAGCAGGCCGAACAGTGTGATTAGTCTGGTGTAACCATGGGCAAAGGATGAACCCTCCTGGCAGCGTCCCGGTAGCGTTCTGGGAGAAATCAAGGAAAGGAGGAGACGTGGCATATCTGCAGGTCAGAGCAGCCTGTCCCGCTCCCAGCTTGCTGTTCGCCTTTCAGCTGGATCGGGTCAGCTACTGCACGGGGTCCGCAGGCATGTGGTCAGGAACAAGGGTATCGGAGCACTTCTCTCTCGGTCTGGCTCTCTGCTCAGACCATCTGCAAAAGAGGCAGAAGCTTCCCCCGAGTCAGGAGGGCGGACACGAGAACGTGCGAAGGCTTGTCCAGGTTTCGTGCCAGGACGTGGCCCTGGGATGCCATGACAGACGTGCCTCAACCTTCCAGCATGCTGCCGCGCCCCACGTCTGCTGTGGGCAAGTCTCTGAGGCACAACCTTAACGCCCCACCATGGGCACGGTCAGTAAAGACCCTGCCGTACCTCTGAAGAATGACTCAGGGCTTTTCCCGAGGGAAGCTGCCCAAATATTTTACCATATTTGCTCTCCTGTGCAGGCTGTTCCCCCCGGGGTGGCAGTGAGCAGTAGATTACTGATGGGAAAAAAATGCAGCAGTTGTGCAAGGGGAGGCAATTCCCATCTGGCAGCTGCTTCCCAGCCCAGCACCCACATGGTCCCTGCTGAGGGTGAGCCGTGCAGGGCCAGCGAGCCCCTTTCCAGCCTTTCAACCCCCAATACAGCTCCCTCTGTCTCCCCATTTCCTCCAGGATCCCTGGAATATTTCCCAGTAAGGACAGCTCTCTGCAAAAGACGTAACAATACAAAAACCGGGTTCTTTCCTCCTCACTATAAATAGCCCCGGGGTTGCCCTGGCTCTGCTCCGTCAGCTCGCTGCTGGGCTGTGAGGGCCATGGCGTGGGGTGACGCTGGGCACAGGCACCGGTGTCTGCTCACCCTGTGCTTCCCCCGGCACCAAGCCGGTGACAGAGTTTGGGGGTTTAAAGTTGCTCCTTCAAGGATAAAAATAAGCTCTGGCATTTTTAAGGTTGTTGTTTTTTTTTTTTTTGTTTTGGTTTTGAAGAGGTGTGGATGGGTTTTTTTGCTGTTTCCTTCCTGCATCCCTTTCCATCGCTTCAGCTGGTTTTGCAGCCTGCAGTCAGACTCCTGGTCCTCACCGAAGGGCCGGGGAAAGGCACCACACAGCAAGCGCCGCGGAGGCAGGACACATGCTGCTGTGCTCCCTGAAACGGGCCATGTCCTGGGGCCACTCCAGCAGCTGGCAGCGAGTCCCAGTCCAGCTGCGTCCACCTGGCCACAGAAATGAAGACAGGCACGTGGTGCTGTTGGTACAGGGTTACACTACAGCTTGTACCACTCAGGAGGAGCATCCTGCTACTCCGAAAGCTGCTTTGCAAACAGCCAGACCTATGCATGATGCAGCAACGTGCGGTCACCCAGCTGAGCCGAGGAGAGGCTGGCCCACAGACACTCCTCTGCCTGGTCCTCAGTGAGAGCTGGTGTGGACCTTGCTCCAGCAGCACGATCTTCAGTCCTCAGCAACAGCAGCAGCTTCGCTAAACCCATGGATTGGGAGAGGCAGCCGTGGGTTCCTGGGTCCCACAGAGGACATCGCCCTTTGCTCTTGGCAGTTACAGGGACGGCTCTTTCACTGACCACAACGGAGAGGACACGGGCTCTGCAGTGCTTCAGTGAGGCAGAAGTTCCTCCATACCCACAGCAAATTAACGGTCTGATGAAACGCATCAGCCTGACAAGTGCCATCTTATTATGTATTCAATTTGCAGGCGAGGTTGTGTCACCTCGGCCTGTGAGTGTTCACTGAAGGCTTCACCTGCTTATGAGCATCACATATTTTATTTCAAAGTGACTGAGGAATAATCAATACTCTGCCTCCCTTCTCCTTCCTGGAGGTGCAAAGCAAAGTCAGTCAAGGGCGATCGGCAGCACAGCTTTCCTCCTGGCCACATCATGACCAAACCTCAGAACAAAAGGCAATGTGCAGCCACAGCTTCGTCACAAATAACCATTTAAATCAAGTCAGGGAACGCAGATTTCTTACCGAATCGCCAAGGCTGTCCCACCGGCGAGGCTGGTGCAGATGTCATGCTGGTGCTGGTGCAAGCGCTCGGCACTGGGTGCTCAGGGCTTCTGGTGGTACTTCAAGAGCCACCAAGTACACACCATGAGCTGCTTCAGTTCAAATCCCCCATCTCCACCACACTTTTGCTTGGGAAACATTGGTCCTGCTACCCAAACCCTGATGCCCTCAGGAGGTGTTGCTCAGCTCCGAGAAAATGCACCTGAGTGTGGTGCTTGGCACAGCCTGGCCCATGTCCCAGGGATACCCAACCCCACCACCCATGGACTTCAGGGGATTTGAAGAAGACTTCAACCTGCTCCAGGCTGAGCCAGGTAAGGGATGAGCCTCCCAGGGGTGACTCCTGGCTGAGAGCACGCCCCAGGGCTCCAGGCCCTGGGCACTGCTCAGGCCATGGAGGTCATTCTTCAGTTCCTTCCGTTATCCTTCTGTGAATGTGCCTGAACCTGGGACTGGGCGAGTCCCACAGGAATCAGAGGAATACTCATCAAAGTGGAGAAAGTGGGAGCTTGGAAGTCCTGCCCGTGGCTCAGCAAACAGCACATGGGTGGCGGAAAGAGCAGGGACTGGCTCTGATGCGGGAAACTAAACCTGGGCAGCGGCGAAGTGCCAAGACAGGGACCTCTGCGGATCCCCGGGAGATGCTGCTGTCCCCTTGCAGCGAGCACTGTCCCTATTCCATGAAGAGGGCAGGGAGTGCTCAGCGCACTGGGAGCCTCAGTGCAGAGGCACCACGCTGACCTGCTCTGGCACCACAGGACTGTGGCTGTCCCTGTGAGAAGGAAGAAGCTGGTGGGGTGCAGGGAGGAGCTGGGGGATGTCGTGGAATGCTGGCTCTTTCCAGCTTGGATGCAACCTTCTTGGAAGAGGGGTTAGACTGGGGGTTCAGGTGCCCTGGGGTATGAAGGTCAGGTCATGTGCAGGCGGCTGATGCTCAGAGTTGGTGCTGAGGGTCACTGTTTCCCCCTGGGCCAGGGTTAGCGACAGTCCCACTCCAGCTGCAGGACATGGGGGAGTTCTCCTGCACCCCAGGAAGCCCCCTCGCAGCAAAGCCCCCTCTAGTAAGCACTGCCTGTCCATGGGGTGCTGGTTGTTGGGGAGGGGTGTGATGGGGAGGATGGTGGGGCAGAGAGACAGGATTTGGGGCACAAGATAGGCTGGGGATGCCGGGGGTTTTCCAGGGGGTGCATGCCCAGGCATGGGGTGCTTGAGCAGGGATGCCCAGGAGAGCTGCCCAGAATGGGCATGCCCGTGAGATACCTGTGCAGGGGGTGCCCAGAGAGAGGACACCCAGGGGGCACCCATTGCGGGGGGTGGCTGGAGAAGGGATGCTCAGGGGGTACTTGCACTTGGGATGCTCATGCAGAGCGTGTGCAGGAGATGCCCACTGAGGGGGTACCTGTGCAGGGGGTGCCCGGGGAAAGGAGTGCCCAGGAGATGCCTGTGCATGGGTGCCTGGAGAGGAGGCGCTTAGGGTGTACTTGCACTTGGGACACCCGTGCCGGGTGTGCCCAGGAGATGGCCATGCAGGGGGTGCCTGGGAAGAGGTGGCCGGGCAGGATGTGCCGGGGGGTGCCCATGCACGGGGTGTCCGGGAAAGGCGCGCCCAGGGAATGCCCATGCAGGGGGTGCCTGCGGGACGGGGTCCCCCGTGGGTACCCGCGCTTGGGGTGGTCATGCAGGGTGTCCCCAGGAGATGCCCATGCAGGGAGTGGCCGGGCAGGGTGGTGCCCGGG
>NW_010392042.1:1208-1431 GCF_000710305.1 Buceros rhinoceros silvestris | reverse complement strand
GCTCAGTGCTGGCACCGCCATCCTGGCGCAGGAAGAGCCACAGCTCGGCCGGGGGCGGCAGGCAGCAAGCCAGCCTTGCACAGAGATATTTTACCTCCCCCCAGCCCTCCTTCCCTTCCAGCAGGAGATCCTGGGGTGCTCCCCATCGCTGCCATCATCCCCATCCCGGCCATGCAGGGCTCAGTGTGTCCCTCGGACAGGTGCAGCCACACCAGGAGGGACA
>NW_010392042.1:602-900 GCF_000710305.1 Buceros rhinoceros silvestris | reverse complement strand
CCTGCCTTGCAGGGCCCTGCTGCCGTCACCCCCAAAAGCAGGGGGACACTGTCCCCCCCTCTCCCTCTGGGCTCTCCCTGCTGCGCACAGCCCTGGGCTGGGACAAACCTCTTGCCACCAACGCGGCCGTCTCCCCCGGGGTTCTCGAGCTCACTGCTCCGGGGCTGCCCGGGGCTCCCCGAAGAGCCGCCTTTCACACTCTGTGTTGCACCTCGCCAGCCCTGTGCCCGCTCCTCTGCCCGCCGAGCCTCGCCACGCCGGCACTGCCCCGTCCGTACCAGCCACACTGCCGCCGCCC
>NW_010392042.1:0-218 GCF_000710305.1 Buceros rhinoceros silvestris | reverse complement strand
ACGGGGTGGAGGTCAGGCAGGGAGGGCAGCGCAGGCAGAGGCAGAGCTGCCTGGCAAGGTGAATTATTGGCGGTCTCCTCAGCACGCTGGAGGAGGGCGGCTGATTGATTGCGCGAGGCCCCAGCCAAGTTCAAGGTGATGCGGTGGAGAGTGGCGCAGCGCGAGCGCTGGCCACCTGGCCCTCGCCCGACGGCATCTCTCCTGACGCAGGCCTCATC
>NW_010392041.1:0-1419 GCF_000710305.1 Buceros rhinoceros silvestris | reverse complement strand
GTTGCCCAAGGAGGTGGTGGAGTCCCCATCCTTGGAAGCATTTAAAAGCCGTGTGGATCTGGTGCTGAGGGACATGGTGTAGGGACCCTGGCAGTGCAGGGGGAATGGTTGGACTCGATGATCTTTAAGGTCTCTTCCAACCAGCTGATTCTGTGATTCTATGATTTTCATAGAAGGAGATCAAGTTGGTCAAGCAGATTTCAGATTAGATTTAACTCAATGGAAGGGAAATCAAGCTGAAGTAGCAACAGCTTTGAATGTCCTATCCACAATATTTCTTGGATTCTTTATAGTTGCATTTCTTCTTTGTATATAGAGCATTTGAGCAAGTACAAACTAGCCTGTAACTGGTGAATACGCAGAAGATGCTTCCTGAATCTGGAACTTGACTATGACCAAATCAGATATCATTCTGAGAGTTCAGCGTGTGGCTGGGGGGAAGTCAGTGCCTTCAGCAAGTGAACGGAAGCATGAGAATCTAAAAATGGACACATTTAAGATGTTTCGGCATTGATATCTATACAACTCTGTTTCTCCGTAATATCTAAAAACAGTTTGTATGCACGTAGGTGTCATAAACCACACACAACTGAATAGTAAAAAACCTTCGATTTTGGTAAAATATTTTGTTCTTTCCTTCGTTTTTTTCATAGTATCTGTGCACCAAGGAACAAAATTATGCTTCAGTAGCTAAACAAATTATGCAAAATTATACACCATGAATATTTTATATTCCAGAACCCTGAAGCAAGGACTTCCAATGGCTTTATGTCTGCAGCAACTTGTGTCATACCCAGATGAATTCTGCAACTGCTAAGTCTCCCTTCTTCCTAAAACTTTGCTCATGTCTTTATTTTATTTTTTTCATTTGCATTTTTCAGTGATTATTAATAGGAATGTCTCAAGGGGTTTTTTGTACGTAAGAAACTGATGCTTACTGCAGTCAGCCTTCTTTCTACTACTGTATGAGACAGGGAGGTTATTCCCTTTATAATTCTGAAATTATTTAAAATTTCATAGAATCATATAAAGAAAGTAATGTGGCAAAAACAGGTCAAAGCTTAAGAAACTAGCAAAACTGCACTTCATCTGATACTGGACAGCACCTGTCATGGAATCATAGAATGCCTTGTGTTGGAAGGAACCTTCAAAGGTCATCTAGTCCAGCTCCCTTGCAACTCCCTTCCAGTGACCTGACCTGGAATGTTTCCAGGGATGGGGCAGCTACAACCTCTATGGGCAGCCCCTGCCAGTGTTTCACCACTGTCATTGTAAAAAATCTATTCCTTATATCGAGACAGAATCTATACTCTTCTGGTTTAAAACCACCACCCCTTGCCCTGTCACAGGCCTTGCTAAAAAAACTGTCCCCATCTGTCTTATAAGCACCTTTAAGTACTGGAAGGCTGCAGCAAGGTC
>NW_010392040.1:0-4931 GCF_000710305.1 Buceros rhinoceros silvestris | reverse complement strand
TGGAGCTGAGGGTTCCTTCATGCTGCCGCCGTCCCGGGCTTGGGGTGAGAACATGCTGAACCCGACCCCCGGGGCGGCTGGGCTGAGCGGGGTGCGAGGGGGTGGGGAAAAGGCGAAGATATGCTGTAACAACAGCAACGCCCAGTTTCAGCTCTGGCTACTGTCAAGTTTGTCAGGAAAGGGGTTTTATATCACTGATGAGTACTTAATGCGATGTTACTTAAATGGCGCGTGTTAAGGCTGACTTTGAAGGAGCAGCAGGAGTTGCTAATCATCACTTTATGCAAAAGTAACGTTGGTATATCTGCTCTAAAATGGCGGGGAACCGTAAACCAAACCTAGGGTACGCGGCTCACCTCTCCGGTGCGCTGCTGTTTTACTGTCTGCACGTTATTCTTGTGTGCACGTGATACAGAAGCTGCCCGTGTTCCATTCGGGAGGTGCTTTTACGTTTGCAGTTAAAAATACACGATGTCAAAGCCACTGGCCTGTTGGAAGTGCAGGTGAAGAACTGGATCATCAGTTTTTACACAGGGCAGACCTTGATTGTAAGGAAGAGGCAAGTTTGTGGCTTTTGTTCTGCATGGTGTGAAAATAAATGGAGCTTGAGATTAAAAAGAGCAACAGCATCGCACACCTCAGCATAGCAGAATGACAGCGTTTCATTGTAGGGCAACCTAGTTGAATCCAGTATGTGGAATACTAGAAGCTATGATGTGCTCTCTTGTGGTCTCTTAGCTTTAGTACAGGTGTCCAGACTTCAGTGCTTTGTTGTCAGTCAGACCTGGACTAGGCCCTACAATTTCAAACGGGCATTGAGGAAAATGGAATAAGAATGGATTTCTTATTAACAACTATTTACTGTGCCTCTGAGTTCATAAATTCATAGTAGTTGTACTGCCGAATTTCAGGGTACAGGAAAACTGAAAATTTGTTAAGATGGTGATAAATAGATGAATTGGAGGGGTTTTTTTACTTGTCTTCCATTACTACTTTTTTCTTGCATGAAATGGCTCTGTTTAGTATCACTTTTTATTTTGGGGGCACGGTGGTAAGTACTTTCCTTATGCTTCAAGTTCTGACAAGTGATTAGATCCTTTGCTGCTCAGAGAGAACTCTAGGGCTGGTGACATCAGTGGCCAATCCTTACTGCTATTCTCTTTGACCTCCTTACAGTAGAGATGATTACTGCTTGTTCCAGTGCTAATCCAAGGTCTTTTGCTTATCTGTCATTTCAAGAGTAGCTGGATCTTGGAGTTGAGCGAGGGACAGGTTGAACTGAGGCATATGTACCTCTTGCAGAGGCAGGCAAGGATAGGAATGAGTGCTCCAGCATAGGTATAAGCAAGAACAGTGTACTGGCCTTATGTGGAGGTTCATGCTTGAATGTTGTGTTACAGGAAGCTGAATTGTTTTTTGCCAGGACTGGACCACACTTCGTGAAAGATTTAGGTTGATGTTGCAGAATGTAGAAAACAGCTCTGTCTCCCCTGCAGTTAGGGATACTCATTCAGCATCCCAGCTGAAGTACTGGGGCCAAGCAGCCCTTGGCAGTGTTTTCTAGGAAGCAGGGGTGGTACAAGTAGGTTTATTTTCAAATAGTTGTCTGTGTCTCTATGCCTTGTGTTGCTCTACTTTCCTACCTGCTCTGCTTTGCTCTGCAGAATTGGCAGCCAAGTTTTTCAGTGATGCTGTTCAGTTTGGTTCTGAAGCTTACAATCTTATGTGTATCATGTAACTCTGCAGACCTGCCTAGTATTTGCTTGGGAAGGAAGCAGGTGCCTGAGGTTAAGGGTGGATTGAGTTCCGACAACAGCAGTGTGTTTTGACTTCCTGCTTCTTTCTTCACGATGAAAGAAGATAGTTAATTTCTTTAAACATGGCAGAAGAGCTGTCTCATTGCTGCTAACTTGTTCATATGACTTATATTGCTCTTGAGCACCACAAAACTCAAGAACCATTTATAGCTTGGAATGTATCATCTGCTCATGAGTCATCAAGTTCTAATCAACAACAGTAATGCGAGAGATACAGAGCTGGTTTACTTAGATTTCTGAACAAATAGTGGCCCTTTTTCTACATGGCCTTTGGGGACAGGATCTCACTGAATGCTACTGAGGAGGGTGGAGCAGAAGTTCTCTCAGCTTTTTCAAAAGGTAGTACTTGATGTCAGGAGCAGCTTTCAGGAAGCAACAGTCATTCTGTTTCCATTTTGGCTTCTGGCACCTCTTGGCAGACAGTGCATATGCTGTTGTGAAGAATGTGCAGAAACTCTGCTCTGCAGGGTTACTTTTTGTCCACTTGTTGGCATCACGGGTACCTTTATCAGCTCAGAAATGGGGCAAATACAAGGCTGTGTGTCATATCAACAGGTTACTGTTTAAAATTTACCTAGCCCTAAACTGCTTCCTTATACCTGAAATTACAGGCACCTGAATATTGGTGAGATCTCTGTCTTCAAAACTGAAAGATGTCATAGGGAGTCTTAAGACTGGAGAGAGTCTGAAAAGAGGGATAACAGAAATTATGGGGATATACAGCTTGCATTTTTGAGTATAGAAAAATGTGACCATGCTTGTTCAACAACAAGAGATTATGCCTTGCACATCTGGAATGCTTTGAGCCAAAAATAAATGGGGCAAGAAGAAATACCAGCTCTGGCAGGCTGGAGCAAGCTAGAACTGCTGTAAGGGGGTGGATACTTAAGGAAAGATTGTCATCTAATGCAGAAGAGTTTTTAATTATGAAGGCTGTGGTCGTTGCCTGGAAGACCCCGAGCATTTAGAGGGTCTGCCTTCGTTTGGTCTTCTGTGGAAAACTGTATTGCATTTCTGGAGGAAATGTTAGGAATGTCTCTGGGACGTGACCTGTAGAAATGTCAGTGTGAGAACTGACAGGCTTTTGTGCTGCCCATTGTACACTGAAGGGGGAGACTGGTGGAAGACGGCTGCCAGCCACAGAAGACCCTGCCACAGCAGCTCTACAGATCGAGCCAAACATTACCACCTCTACTTCTGCTCCGGCAGACTGCATGTCAAAAGTGGTAGTACCTGTATCAACTGTATATTGTCTTGCAGGTGGGAACCAGCGTGAACTTGCCCGCCAAAAGAACCTGAAGAGGACTCTGGAGACCCACAAAGGGAAAAGGAAAGAGGATAGCTTGTCTGCTTCTCAGAGAAAACAGAGGTGAGATCCAGTGAAGTTGAATTAAATGCTTGTGCAAACTAGGAGAGGAAAACAGGTCAGAAAGAATCCAGTGTCTTAGCTGAAACAGCATTTCAGTACTTCGCTTTGATTCACGGTCCATTTGCATGCCAGAGCATAAACGATGGGTGTAGGTTTACTGTGTCTGAGGTTAAACAGATTTGGTTTCAGTAAGACCTGTAAAGCTTTTATTTCTTTTAAGCAGCTTTTTGCCTGGTATGAACAGGAAAAGATTGTGTAATTCTTTCTTGAAGGTGTTTGATCCGTTCTGTCCTTTATTTCAAAAACCAAGAGTTTTATAAGGTCTAGTATCCAGTAACTTGTCTACCTCATGGCGTACTGTACTGAAAAAACCCCAGGATGATAGAAAGTGTGCTCATGGCTAACTGAGAACTTTTATACTAATCTTTATCCCTTTCTTGAAATGGGGGTTGCTAGAGGGCACAAACAAGCTGGAGGTGACTGTTTACAGAAACAGTGAGACAGTGTCTGAAATCTACATTTTTTATTTTTTACAGAGACTCTGAGATTATGCAGCAAAAACAAAAAGCAGCTAATGAAAGGAAGTCTCTGCAGGCAGGAGGACAATGAGCTGTGCGTCTGGAGAAGATCATAACCCACCAATGAAGCAGAAGGGCCTAGAAGATACTCATAGAAGTGTCCAGCCATTAAATGATTAAAGTCCACCTTGCAGAGTTGTTCAACTAGCAGTAGTTTATTTTCTGGTTAGCATAGGCTTCGTTGTCTGGAGTGCTGTTTCAAAACTGTCTACACTCTTCTGCATGCACATGAATAAAAGTACCAAGCGATAGCTTTACTCCAGCTTTTGCTGCATTTGTTTTCACTTAATGGTTCCAGTAACAATCAGTTTCTGAATTTACAGTTAGTCCAGGTTTTCTTGTCTTAATTTTTGACATACAGCTTCATTCAGAATGGAACACACTTGTGAAATGAGCTTAATCTCACAGAGGTCTAAACTGTAAATCTTGGCTTAAATTATTTTTACAATAAAATGTTGCATGAAATACTGTCTAATCTGAAATGCTTGTGCTTGATTTCTGAGAAGCTGCCAAGAACACAAAGAACAGATAGAACTGTGGAGAAACGCAGTACACCTGCTGTGTAAGTACAAGAACTGTAAGTAAAATTCCTAAGTGTGCGTTACAGTGGTGAGTCTGCACTCGCTGCAGAAGAAGATGCCTGCGGAGTGACAGACTTCCCTGGTCTGCGTGGCTGGGGGGGTGCTGCAGGCACTGCCCTCAGAGCAGCAGGAGGCTTAGAGTTGGTAAGGTGCAAACATGAGCACACTTCAAGAGTGCTGCTTGAGCTAGCCTCTAGGATAGAGCTTAGTGTGAGGAAACACCACGCTTGTCTTACGGGCATGCTTGTGCTGTGCGCTGACTGAGGCAGAACAGTTCTGAATCCCTGGAAGGAGGGAGCTTTGCAGCCTGTGCGTATGCTCCAAGGGCCTGAGTAGAGTTTTGGGGAAAATGTTGCTGATTTTGACAATGTAATGCCTGCAGTCGGTGAGAAATTAAGGTGGTGTGGTGGTGGGTGTTTTCCTTGCTCTCAGCGAGATGGGTGTTGGCTCCCGCTCTCAGGTGCCTGGAGGCGGGTCTCGAGGCTCCGAGGCCGGGGCACCACGTTGAGATCAGCCAGGCCCTGTCAGGGAGCGGAGGTGCGTGCTCACCGACGTGCCGTTGTTTAGGGCTGGAACCCGCCGCCTC
>NW_010392039.1:8169-10990 GCF_000710305.1 Buceros rhinoceros silvestris | reverse complement strand
GGTGGGCTCTGGCCGGGCCATCCTCCCCCTTGCCGAGCTGCCAGATGGGGACCCCGGACAGAGCTCGAGCCGCCTGACACCTCTCAACGCTTCCCAGTTCTCCGAGGGGAACCAGCGAGAGGAGGGGGTTACTGCCGCTGCGCGGGCGGCCGGCCTGAAGGGCCAGTTCCCAGAGAGCGCCTCAGTGAAAATGAATCCTGCCTAATGCCAGGATTCAGGAGCTCCTGACGCCTGTCAGTCGGCACGGCGTTAATGCCACCTCCCGCAACCTTTACATCGCCATCCGTGCCCACGTGCCCCCTTTTGCCCTTTGCTGTTCCTTTTCGTGTTTAATATTGAATCTGGTTTATCTGCAGGAGGGCTGCACCGCCTGCTCCCGCAGGTCGGAAGGGTTTCACAGTCCCTCCCCAGGGCAGAGCCGAGGGTACGAGGCTTCCTGTGCAGCCACGGGCAGAGCTCTCCGCTGCTGCTCCCCGGCTGCTCATCACCCACTAGTGTCTGAGTTTCACCCGCGGCGCTTGTGGGGCTCCCGCTGCCCCCACCGGCTTCTGCAAGGTCAGCACTTGGCAGACGCTCTCCGCTCCTCTTGATCTACGTGCTGAGCACGGGGAGATGCTAACGGACCACCTCACGGGGAAGGCCTGGCGCAGCCGGGGCTCCAAAGGGCATTGTGCACGCAGGGCTCCTTCGTGCCTCCCACGGGATCCTCCTGCCACCTCCTTCCCCGTGTTTTCCTCATTCGCTGCGGATCGCTTTTCTCACGCAGCACAAATGAGCTGCCAGAGCTAGCGACACGCTGATGGAGAGGCAGGAGGGTGGCTGGAGGGCGTGATGGATGGCACGGGAGATGCCGGCTGCAGATCTCAGGGACGTGCACAGCACCTTAATTGGCCTGCACAGATTTCCTCACAAACAGCATTTTTTAATCTAAAAGAAAGCAAGAAACTGGAACGTGTCTTGCTTCTTTCATGGCTTCCCTGGAGGCAGCAGCAGCACATTAAGGAAGAAGAGAAGGAGGAGGAAAAAATAGTCAGAAGCACCAGGTGGCTGAGTATCTCGCAGCCTAATTGATTCCTCTTTAATTAGTACAAAACCTGTTGCTCTCAACCAACATTCGGTGCCAGCTTCGGAGCCAGCAGCATCCTCTCCGGCCCCATGCCAGCACGGAGAGGAGCCACAGGGAACAGGGGGGGGTTGATGGTGCCTCTTCTGGGAACTGGGGCTACCTCCAGCTCCTGTGACTTTCTCCGAGGCATCATGAGGAGGAAGCAGGAGTGCCAGCCGTGTCGGTGCCTGTCACACACTGAGCCGTGGTGAGGGGCTGGGACGGGACCATCTGGAGGAACTGAGACTTCACAGGGATCCCTGTGCCTGGACTGACTTGGGATCTGCTCGCTGGTTCGCACCCAAATCCAGTCATTTCTCACATGGAGAAGAGCTCACTTCGCAGAGAAGTTACTCCTCCACGTTTTGCCTCCTGACTTTGGAAAGGGCATCCCAGCCCTTGCCTGAGCTCGACACCGGGCTCCGCGCTGGCAAGGGCTGCCCTGGGTTAGGTGGTGTTAAGGGCCGAGGGACTTGGCCAAGCCCATGGAAGCTCTCCCCTCGCAGCACCTGGCCACACCTGGTGCTTCTGGAGGTGCCACCTTAAGGGTTTAACTCTTCAGTCCTGACCTGTGCAAGGGCTTCCCCTGGCGTGGCGCAGCATGGCACTGGGGGTCCTCCCTGTCACCCAGCAGCTCCTCCCTGGCGGACCTGGGCATCAGACCCTGCTCCTGGCCCTGGGTCTCTGCTTCTGTCAAAACATTGTCGTGGATGAGGCGATAACTCGTCTGCAGGCTTTGCCACAAAGCTGCCACCGCCGGCCAGCTCGCAGTGGAGTGCAGTGGCTGCTCCCGGCAGGAAACCCAGAAATGTCCGTTTAGGTAGAAAAGTGGCGTTTACCACTGCATGGTAGAGGCAGAACCTGCTGGAAACCCTTCTTGCTGTGCGAGCAGCAGGCCAGCGGGCTCTGGGAAGTGGAGGTGGCTCCTTCCATCTCGGTAATCCCACAGAGGGACACAAGCGCCGTCCACACCAGCCTGGCATCCTTCCGCGAGCCGCATCCTCCATGGGTGCTGGCGGGAATCGCAGGCATGTCTGGGAGAGAAGAGGAAGCTGATGTGCGGATGCTGTGGCCTGAGCAGGAAGCTCAGGAGCTAAACACCTCCAGCCAGCCCTTGCCGGGGGCCCCAGCCCCATGTCGTGCTGGGCAGAGGGACCGTGCGCAAGTGGCACTGCCACAGGCTCTGGCAACTAATGGCTGGGAGCAGTACAGCCCCGCACAGGAGCCGGCGACTCCCTCTGCAGGCTTTGAGGGTGCCCCAGGCGCTGGCAACTAATGGCTGCGAGCAGTACAGCCCCGCACAGGAGCCGGAGCATCCCTCTGCAGGCTTTGAGGGTCAGCAGCAGTTTCCACAGCGCTGAGCTCTCTGGCCGGTGTTGCCCAGGCCTCTCCAAAGGCACGATGCAGCCTGCAGACCTCACACCGCTGCACGGATCATTAACGGCAACAAACGACCCGGTGGTGCCTGGAATCCCAAGGCTGGGGTGACAGATCAGCAGCAAAGCCTCCTTGATTTTCCCTTGGAAAAGGAGCCCATCTGAGGTGGAAAGAGCTGCAGGATGGGCCCCCAGCTCAGTTTGTTGCTGCAGCAAGCTCAGGAGGGTGTCGACGGAAGTTTTTCTGCCAGGGCTCGGGAGCTGTGGACCAGATCTGGATTGCCTGGCTGGAAGCTGCAGCTCCCCCCACTCACCGCCCGCCCCATCCTCTCAGAAGCAG
>NW_010392039.1:7571-8083 GCF_000710305.1 Buceros rhinoceros silvestris | reverse complement strand
CCAGATCGGGAGTGCCTGGCTGAAAGCTGCAGCTCCCCCCACTCACCGCCCGCCCCATCCTCTCAGAAGCAGTCGCTGCTCGGCAGGGAGGGAGGCTCGTGGCTCACGACCCGGGGAAATCTGGCATGCAGAAGCCATCGCTCAGCGCTGGACCCGTTTTCCTGCCTGCCTGCAAATGCAGAGCCTGATCCAAGAGCCTGGGGCCCTCCTGCCCTCCCTCGTCCCTGGGAGCTGCGTCCCACATCCCGCTGCTTCCAGGGGCAGGTGCCGATTCAAAGCCGTGCCCTGGGGAGCCCTTTGCCTGTGGTTTTCCTCACCCTTGTGGAAGGCTGGTGGTTCCCCACTGCTTATGAAAAGCTCCATCTGTAAGGAGCTGTTGAGCAAAACAGTAGCTTTCCCCCCCCTTTTCCTCCTGTCACCACCCCCCACCCCCCGGTGCTGCCGTGGGCACGTCGCTGGGATGGGTGAAGATGCCCAGATGCTTGCAGCAGCAGCAGCAGCCGCCTCCCCAC
>NW_010392039.1:4537-7424 GCF_000710305.1 Buceros rhinoceros silvestris | reverse complement strand
CTCCCTCTCTCCTCGGGCTGGGAAAGCGAAGGGCAAATGACCACAGGGAGGCGGAGATCCACATCATGGACATACTCTCTTTCTCAGAGAAGCCTTAATCCCGAGCCATTAATAAAAACAGATTTCATGCCGCACGCGAAGATTAAATGCATTTTGCCTCGTCTCCGTGGGCAGTATCAGAAGTACAGCTGCCTTCGTACATTCGGGCTCTGCTGCGCTAAGCCACTAATGCCGGAGATGAAGCTCGAGGGTTTTAATCACCTATCAAAGAGTCCCCCAGACTGCTGGAGATATTTTTAGGATTTGCAGGTATTAGCTTAAAAAAAGCACCCAATTTATCAATTCATCATGATTCAACCACTGTACATCATCCCTTCCTCCTCCTCTGGCGGCGCAACACCCAGCGCTGGGTAAGTGGGGGAGGTCGTGCCCACTGGTGCCCTCCTGGCCCACATATGGGGATGCATTTGGGGACAGCCAGTCCCTCAGGCCACTGCCTCAGTGCCTGCTCACGGAACGGAGCGAGTCAAAGCTTGTGGCACAGCGTTGCCAGGCCTTGAGCGAGGCTTTTGACTCGTCCTCTGGATTTAGCGATACTCAGTGGGAAAGGATCCAGCTTCCTCTCTAGAGCTGTTTCCGTGCCCTCCGGCCCCAGCCAGCTTTCGTCCTTGTTTCTTTAGAGGTGAGGGACGGACCGAGCTGGTAGCGGAGCAGGAGGGCAGCCCCGCTCTGGCGTTCGGGCAGAGCCAGCTGAGCGGGAGGGAAATAAATCCTTGGGGAGCCTCAGCGCAGAGGAGAGCGCGTCCGCCACACTGCCGAGCGGCTCCACTCCCTCTCTGAGCACACGGGAACCCCGACCCACTTCCACAGAGCCCTTTTGGGGAGCAGAGGGCTGGAAAACATCTCGCCTCTCGCAAAAAGCGAGGTGGCTGCCCGGGAGCTGGGGACTCCTGAGAGGCAGCAGTGACTGCACGTGGGCAGAGCACCCTGCAGCTCCCGGCGTGGGCACTCCGAGACGCCACCCCAACCTCAGCGCCCCCTGCCAAGGGAACAGGGACGCTTCCCCCTCACTGGGGTCTCCCCAAAGCACAGACAGACCCCGAGAGGAAGGAAGCTGCTCCCCGGGGATGCGCGGGAGGGCTCAGCACCAAGAGCGAGCGCAGCCCTCGCGGCACAGGGCTTTCCCATGACGAGGTGTAACTGCTACAGAAGCACCTCCCGCATCGCGGCGCGCCCAGACCCCGACCCCAGTGGCAGAAAGCAGAGAGCTGCCAGCAGCAGCGGAACAGAGGGGGCTGCAGCCGGTCTCGATGTAGGTATATGTCGTATATTTGTGTGTAACTATACACAGGTAGCTGCATACTTACACACCCGCACAGGTACATACGTTAAATACTGACCTCTTCGGATTAAAGTCCAAGGCACTTTTTACAGTGAACAGGTTAAAGCCATAGTTTAAAACATGCCTGTTTCTGGGTACAGCGCGGGTTTATGGCAACGCTGCAGGGACAGGGCAGTCCCCGCTCTCTTCCCCCCGTCTGAGAAGCCAGACCAGAAGGAGGGATGTCAGCCCAGGGCCAGACCCTGACCATAGAGACACACAAGCGGCTCCTGCTGGGAGACGCATCGGCAGGCTGGAGCGTGCTGAGACCTCAGCGGGGGAAGAACACTTTGGGCAGAAGAAGGAGCAGAGCTGGATGCACGTCTTGCAGCGCCCAGAGCACCGGAGCCCCCAGCTGAGAGCACCCACCAGGCAGGCAGGGCCCCAGCCCTTCCTGGTGCCCCATGGGTGGCTCATCCCACAGGAAAATAACTAATCCCATGGAGCAGCTTTTCCTCTCCCCTGCAGAAGCCCCTCTCTGCCACCCTGAGCCCTCAGAGAGCCTTTCAGGAGGGAGGTCAGAGCCAGGAGGGGATAAGCTGGGACCAGTGCAGAGCCTTGCAACAGCATCTTCCCCTTCTCAAACTGCTGAGGAATCACTTTTCCTGCAGCAAACCTACCTGGCAGCCATGGCGTGGGGCTCGGAGCCGGCCGGGAGACGCTGGGCAGGAGAAGCCTGAGGGATGGCGGTGCGGAGGCCAAGGCATCCCCAGGCACCCCCCGACCCGGACGGCAGCAGGGGAGGCTCAGTCCTCCCCTCCTGGCGGAACCAGTCCCTCTCCTCTAGTGGAGCTAAAACCCCTGAGCTGGTCCTGGCCGTGTCCCAACGAGGGGCAGCTACCTCCAACAGCCACCCCACAAGCAGGAGCAAATGTGAGGGGCAGGAACTGCCCCAGCTGGGCAACCCCAGGCAGCCGCCCTCTGCCAGCTGGTTTGTGCTGGTCCAGGGGCCAGCAAGAGCCACTGGAGCTCACAGCAGCTCCTTGCTGCTGGGACCTGACGCTCTGGGTTTAACTGGCCTGGGAGGGCCAGGCCAGCATGGCCAGGGCAGCAGTGACGGTGGTGGCGACGGCCTGGCGGTGCCCGTGACTCTGACGGGGAAGAGCCAGGGAGCGGGTTAGGCTTCCTCGGGACAAACACAGCAGGAGTTGTTCCCACAGGCGGTGCTCCTTCACGGACAGGGTCATGCTCCCTGCGGGAAGACTGGCCAGGAAGGAGCATCGGGGCTGCAAAAGAACATTTTGAGACTTGTTTGCCCACAGGTCTTGACACGCTGAGGACGAGGTCCAGCAGCTCAGGGGCTGGAGGAAAGGAAGGGATGCTCTCCGAGGTGCGAGGAGCGCGTCAGCTGAAGGGCTGAGACAGAGCGGTCCCTGCAGCCTCACTGCCTTTCTCCTTCATGCTCAGGGCTTTGTCCTCCTGTGCCATCGCAGCCTGAGGTGGGAGGGAGCGAAAGCTGCATCTCCCCAGGACGGGGTGTGAAGCCCCGACCTGGACACCTGGGAA
>NW_010392039.1:3986-4404 GCF_000710305.1 Buceros rhinoceros silvestris | reverse complement strand
GTGTGAGGCCCCGACCTGGACACCTGGGCAGGGCGGCTGCGCCCCCTCCGAGCCATGTGCCTGGAGAGAAAGGCTCGCTCCCGGGAACACAGCCCTTGCCTGCAGCAGCGCCGGTCACTGGGGCAGGGCTGCCCTGACCGCCATCCCAGAAATCGGGTGTTGACTGAGAGGAAAAGGCGACTACGTGCTTTCTGCCTCCCTCTGAGCAGAGCCCACACCGCCCGCGCTACATCTGGGGAGAGCGGCGGGTCCCCAGGGCAGATGCGTGGTGCAGAGCAGCGTCGGGGGGAGGAGGAGGTGTGCACCCTCACCTCTCCTAGGCACAAGTGATTGCCTGGTTCGAGGTCTGCCTGATCCTGCCTGTTGCCAGCCAAAACGTGCCACAAGTCCAGCCGGAGGAGGGAAGCGGTGCAGCCTG
>NW_010392039.1:3161-3868 GCF_000710305.1 Buceros rhinoceros silvestris | reverse complement strand
AGCCTCTGTCCTAGGGGAAAGGGGGGATTTTGTCTCTTGCCAGCTCGTGCCTGGGGAGCTGAGCCCCCCGCCAGCTGGAGGAGACGACCTGCGGGGGGAATGGCTTTGAGAAACCGCCGAGGTGCCGGGAGAGAGGCGGGAGCAGACCTTTCCCCGGGGAGAAGTGAAGCTCTGGTGCCATTGGGGTACGTGGATCTGGACCTGCGAAAGCTCCCAGGCAATGGGGTGAAGGAGCATGGGGAGCCTCTCTGGCTGGGCTCCCGCACCCCTCCTCTGCCTCCCCTGGCCTCTGTCCTCTCCGGGAGCAGCGGCTGTACTCAGAAACAGACATTTTTGGCAGCAGGCTGGAGTTGCTCCCTGCTGACAGCCAGGCTGGGTACAAAACCATGATTGAAGTTACAATAACCTTTATAATATAGCAATATATTTCATAGTTAAAATAAACTATTATGCTTTCCCCTAGTGTTAAAAAAGAAGCGAGCAGTACAGAGGCAAGATGCAAACCCAGATTGAAGCTCCTTAAGTCCAGACAGAAACGTCTGTGAGTTTGCAGAGAGGACGTGGTGTTTTTCTGGCGTTTCTAGGACGTTTCCTCGCAGGCAGTGCAGGGAGGAGGTTTGTGGAGCAAAAAATACAACGCTCTGCCAAAAATGAGACTGGCTGAGGCTAGGTGGCTCCTGGAGGGGCGTCAGGGTTCAGCCCCGTTG
>NW_010392039.1:2229-3040 GCF_000710305.1 Buceros rhinoceros silvestris | reverse complement strand
CGGCGGTGGGAGGTTGGATCTCTTTGGGGTTGTAACTCTGTGTTGCAGTTTTGTTCTTGTGCTTTTTCTCCACCTCGGTTGCTGGTCCCAGCTCTTCTCTGCACTCGTCCCTCTGCCCCTTGGGGCTGCAGGCTGCTCAGCTGCTGGTGATCGAGAGCCGCTCGCAGGGAGCGGGGCAGTGGCTCCAGGCGGGCACCCTGGGCCCAGAGCCCCCCAGCACCAGGGGATGCTGCAGACTGGACCATGCTGGGGCATTGGGGATCCCCCCCATGCCTGCCCTCACCGTGGCCTCAGGGCAGCTCTCCAGTACAGGCAGCAGGGCTGGGAGAGGGGTTAGTCCTGGTGCTGGCCTCTGGTGAGCCCGGTGCTCGGAACAGATGGGTCAGGGCTACTGGCTCCGGTGCTGAAGCACTGGCAGGGGTGCGGGTGCCATCAGGGGAGCAGGAGGTGGGGTGCAGAGAGTGTGGGGGGCTGCAGGGTGCATGGGCTGCAGCGGTGGGATGGAGGCTGCAGGGGCTCAGGGTGCAGGGTGTACGGCACAGAGCGTAGGGTGGAGACGCCGGGCTGCCAGCTCTCAGGCAGAGGGGATGTCTGGGGTACAGGTTGTGCAGGGGAGAGGCTGGGGCTGCAGAGTGCGGGGTGTGAGCGGCAGAGATCACACTGGCCCAGCCCAGCTCCTGTCAGCCCTGGGGAGGGACCTCTTGCACCAGCTGCAATCCTGAAGCTCCCACCACTGGTCCTTCGCTCCGCTTCAGCATCTCAGGTCGCAGCAAGCTGACAGTGCCCGTCTTGTCTTACTCAGTTCCAGTTC
>NW_010392039.1:1389-2071 GCF_000710305.1 Buceros rhinoceros silvestris | reverse complement strand
GGCTCCTGCTGGCGACATCGATTCTTGAGCAACAATACTTCCTCTGGCTCTCTGACGCCCCAGGACACGTCTCTGTACCTCACCCCATGCACAGCCCCATCGCATGCAGCAGTTCGTTCCGGCCAAAACCCCCGGAGAGGCGCGGAAGCGTTTTTCTCTGCTGCAGGCCAGTGGAGATGCTGCATTTCAGGCTCAGTCTTGGAATTTGCAACCTTTTCTCCAATGTCACCTGGAAACCTCCGTACAGAGATGGGCAGAAGCTTCTGCTGGGGAGGTAGAGCTGAGGGTCACCCGCAGGCACACGGGGAGCAGCAGCAGGGCTAAGAATAGGCCTTGGGGGGCTGCCAAGGCAGCGATGCTCTCCCAGCCATCCTGCCCACCCTGCAATTACACTAATGACAAGAGATTGGAAGAGGGGAAGAGCAGCTCGTTCCCAGAAGCCGCGTTTCTCTTGCCGGCCGAGGACCAGAAAAAGTTGGCAGCGACATCTGCGTGCCTCCTCTCCTCCACGAATGCAACGGGAACGACCACGGCTCCCTACCCCGATACAACAGGCTCAACGCAGCCGCCCCTGCAGCACCAGCAGCTCATTTCGCAGCACTCCCGCTGTCACCCTGCAGCCCTCCTCCTCCTCCCCCTCCCGCCGCTGGCGGGGGGGCGGCCTCCTTACTCACCTCTGCTT
>NW_010392039.1:561-1301 GCF_000710305.1 Buceros rhinoceros silvestris | reverse complement strand
CCCCCCCCCCCCCCCCCCCCCCCCCCCGCCGGCTGGGGGGGGGGAGCCCTCCTCACTAACCACTGCTTGTTTGCTGCATAACTTCAATTACAGGGTGCCAGGAGTGAACCACCTACCACCAGCAGCCAGTGGAGTTCTGCACAGAAATTCCTCAGCATCAGGCCGATGCGTCCCTGCCTACGTGCGCCCAGAATCCAGCGTTACTGATGGAAGGAAAAGAGTTACGAAGGAGCAGATTACGGGCTGAGTATACCTGGAGTAACACAGTGACTTTGATTACAATTACTGACGCTGCTGGGTGAGGTGTAATTAATATTGCAGACTAATTACATGGGTACTTCATCTGTTTAAAAATATATAAATCACCTCTGCTGAGATTTCATGGGAAGCAGCACACACCAGCCTCGAAGCCGGAGCCCGGCAGCAGCAGGCAGGGCTCCGTGAGGGACCCTGGGGCAGAACTGGGGAGGAAAAGGGAGAAATGGTGGAAGCAGAACAGAAAGTGGCTATTAATATTGCAGACTAATTACATGGGTACTTCATCTGTTTAAAAATATATAAATCACCTCTGCTGAGATTTCATGGGAAGCAGCACACACCAGCCTCGAAGCCGGAGCCCGGCAGCAGCAGGCAGGGCTCCGTGAGGGACCCTGGGGCAGAACTGGGGAGGAAAAGGGAGAAATGGTGGAAGCAGAACAGAAAGTGGCTGGTTCCCGAAGGAGCCAGGGGGTCCCACGGGG
>NW_010392039.1:0-389 GCF_000710305.1 Buceros rhinoceros silvestris | reverse complement strand
GAGGGGCTGCGCTTTGGCAGGCACAGGCAGCAGCTAATGCCGAGCACCAGCAGCAGGGCGGGGACGGCGCTGCGTGGTGCTGCTGATCCCCACCAAACCCAGCAGAAGTGGCACAAAGGTGATGGACTTTGCTTTAAACAGATGAAGCATCTGCCCCTGCTACTACGTGACTTGCCCGCGAGCCCTGCTGTGCCCCGGCGGGTCCGGCGCTGCCAGCTGGGCTCAGCACGGATGCTCCTGGTGCGAGTGGAGGCGGTTGTAGCTGACGGGGCTTTTCATCCAGCAGTTCTGAGGCCGCTGCAGAGAGCTCACTGGCTTCCCAAAATGCAGGGGAGGATCTCGGGACGGCAGCGATGCGAGCACCTGGAGACTCCCTGGACGCCCGGGCT
>NW_010392038.1:2044-2438 GCF_000710305.1 Buceros rhinoceros silvestris | reverse complement strand
GGGCGGGGGGGTCCTGGGGGGTGCTCCAGCGCAGCCCCGGGGGTTCGGACCCCCTCCCCGGGAAGGCTGCAGTTAGCAGGTACTTACCACCATCTAGTGGCCCTTCAGCCAAGTGCGGGAGGAGGAGGAGGAGGATGCGCTGGTTAATCCTCATCGCGGGCCAGATCTGGACTAGAGGGCTCTGGGGATGCTCAGAGCTGGGGCTGGAGGTGAGGGACGGCTGCCTGCACCCAGCTCCAGCCCCAGCCCCGCAACCAAAGTCTGGAGCAGCCAAATATGGGGAGGAAAAAGGCTTTATTGTGGGCTGCCAGCCCCCCGCCACGTCCCCCCGGCATCACGGTGGGTAGCCAGGGGCAGAGCAGGGGTCCCGGGCTCCGGGCACCGCGGAGCGATG
>NW_010392038.1:1121-1947 GCF_000710305.1 Buceros rhinoceros silvestris | reverse complement strand
CGAGCCCCGGTGAGTGATGGGATGTGAGTCTCTTCATGCAGCAGGTTCCTCTGGGAGGCTGGGGGTGGCGGTGGGGACGCTGTCACCGGTATCTCAGCATGGTCAGGGAGAGAAGCACCTGGATTCAGGGAGGGGGAGAGACACGGTGGGACTGACATGGCCTCGCATGTCGGTGACTCGTGGGCACAGAGGCATAATGAGGGTGGGAGATCTCTGGGTGAAGGTGGACATCTCGTTGCCCCAGGCAGGTGGCAGGACTGCAGCTCAGCTGCAGGTGGCCTCCAGCCCTGACCTGTGCCTCAGTTTCCCCAAATGCCTCCACAACAGGTTTTGTCTGGGACAAACCCCACTGCACGTGCAGCGCTTGGGTCAGCGCTGGTGGGGCAGCCGGTGACACGCAGCTCTCCCGGTTCAATGGAGCTGGCTGCTGCAGTTTTACCACTGGAAATCTGGGGAGGGGCACTGGGCAGGGTGGTCTCACCCCTGAACTGCAGCCGTGGTTCCGTAAAACGGAGACCAGGAGATGGAGCCAAAGACGGTCCTCAGGGCTCAGCAGCCCAGAGCTGCTGGGGCACCCCAGGAATGGAGCCATCTCCCCAGCACCCACCTCCATGCCCCGTCCGAACATGGTGCGCCCCAGGGTGCCCCCTCTCACCTGGGTGCCACGGTCCTCACCGCTCCTCCAGCTCGTAGGCAGCGGTCAGGTATTCCTTCGGGACGATCCCGACCTCGTTGTTGAGCTCCCCGACCCACCAGCCGTACATGTTGTACTCCTGGGGAGACCCGGCCGGAGGGTTTAGGGCAGGGATGTGGCTCAGGTCCCTTC
>NW_010392038.1:654-918 GCF_000710305.1 Buceros rhinoceros silvestris | reverse complement strand
GCACATCCTCGGCTGTCCCTGCTACCCCCCCCGCTTCATCCTGCCCCCTCTCCCCCTTCACGCTGGGTCCTGCAGGGCTTGGAGCTTGCTCAGAAACTCAGCATTTAACCCACACCCTGCTATTTTGGGGTATTTTAGTTTGAGATGGGAACCCTGAGGATGTCCCAGGCCCCAGCCTGGAGCTCCGTGAAGCCCCTCCACGTCGATCATGCCCAGGTAACGGCGCCCCCTCCCCAGATTTACCTGTGATTTGCCCCTGGCGGC
>NW_010392038.1:0-214 GCF_000710305.1 Buceros rhinoceros silvestris | reverse complement strand
GACCCAGGGAACGTCCCAGGGACCCCCGACACAACCCAGGCTGCGCTCTCACTGCTCCCCGGGGACCCCCACCCCAGCAAAGAGCTGAGTCGAGCCCCTCGGTGCTGCTGGAGAGAGAAGGAGGGATGGGGGCTACACCCCACCATCCTCCCCAGCCAGGGAGAGAAAATCCCGCTGCCAAACCAGGAGGAACCAGTTTGGGTCCGTTTACCTG
>NW_010392037.1:0-23095 GCF_000710305.1 Buceros rhinoceros silvestris | reverse complement strand
AAAGGAAAGGAAAGGAAAGGAAAAAGGAAAGAAGGAAAGAAAAAATGATAGAGAAAAAAGCGTCGTTATAATATTGGGCTCAGCTCCTATTGTTCTTCATCAGGCTGCTTCATGTCTTGTCATTATCTGAATCAAAATGGTTGCCTTTTGCTTGCCCTCATCCACAGAAAACATTCTTTTTGACTGAGATCTCAACAGTGGATTCCTTGTACTCTGCAAGTGACCTGTAAGCCATTTAGATGCATATGGCATATCTCTGCATGTTGTGATGGATTCTGCAGTTCCATAGACCTTGAAGACTCTTGGCAAAGGAATTTCAGAGTATGACATGAAAAAAAAATGCTGTAATGTTGTCTTATCTGTTTTCAGTCTGTAGAATGTGGGGAAAAAAATTACATTTTTCCATTCCAAACAACTTATAGAGATAAGCCTTTTCAGTATTCCTGCAGTATAAATTAGATGTGAGTGGAAGCAGATAACCCATCTAAATCAGAATCTTTAGGTATGTCTGTAGTTCCTCTATTTTTTGTAGGTTAACTCTGTGGCCTGTCCTGCTTTCCTCAAGTCTTTGCTAGTTCAGGACTTTCCTGATTCTGCCGCTGAACAGACTGTACCTTCAAGAGGGAGAAAATATTGCATTGTCTGGATCTCCTGCAGTATCCCGTGAAGCCTTGTGCATGATGCCAGATATAGCTGCTGGCAGGTTTCTCATGTCTAATGCAGCCCACATTGCCTCTAGTGATGCACAAGCCATCAGTTATCAATAGGAATCAATGAGCTCCAGATCCACCTTATTTTCTTGTGAGGGTTTTTCAGCCATGTCTTACACTAATTAAAGCACCATTTGACAGTGACTTTTTAATTTGCAGGACGTGTCTGTTCTATAATCACTGTCTTAATCAGCAAGAAAAGCAAATTTATCTATGAACTTTAGTTTTGGGAGGGGGGTGGTGGTGGTGTTTCTCTTCCTATACTACCCAGAAAAGAAGTCAAAGAAGTGCATGGAGAAGATAAAGGAATGAAGAAGTACAATAAGGCCGGGATAGGTAAGGTCTCCAAACACAGGAGTACTTGTGAAGTAAAGGCACTTCAGGATTTTGGTGTCCTTATCAACACCGCACTGTCCATCAAGTGGACTGTGACTGGATCTTCATAAAAAAATGGCACGGCATCTCCCGGGATCTTTAATGGTTTGGTAAGCATTGTTATCTTTAATGGCAAAGGGAGTTTAGTCTAAATCCTTGTGTTTAAGCTTGGAGTTCAATGGAGAGGGAACATTGCTATACTAGGATTTTTCCCAGCTAAAGTTATGCAATTAAAAAGAAGTTTGATTTTAAGGAGTGTTCTCAAGACTGATATTTTATCAGAGCCAACTCACATCTGTTTTTTTATCAAAACCACCAGTTTGGTAGCACCTACAAACTACATTGCTAGATACAGCCTCTTTATAAAATAAAATACTGCTTCAAGAGCTTCAAACAGAAACAGTGTCCAGTGCTTAATAATGAGTCAGCTAATAAGACAAATATATCTCAAGGTAAATAGACATGGAAACTTGCTCACTGCATTTGACCAAGCTATCTGCAAGGTGTCAATATGGATCATAATAATGTCTATAGTTATAAACAAAAAATTGACTTGTTAATAATATAAATTTGGATATGAGAGTTTACAGGTGCTGGGGGCATCTATTCTGTTCCAAGTTTTTAAAGAAACATATTTTTTCAATTTTTTTTCATCAGCAATTTGATAACTGTAGTACTCTCATATTTCTTCTTTTGAAGCCACTAAAGGGTATTTTAGTAATGTGTTTATCTACAGCTAACCATAATTAGCCTAAGTTATGGAATGCCCCAAATAAATGAAGAGCAGTTTATAGTTGTTCAAAACCACAGTTTGTTCTGCCGCTGTTTTGTTAAATATTTGCAGAAAACATGATTTGCATCATTTGCAAGTTACATAAACCTTTATAATTATGGCCTAAGGTATTATACAGAAGTTATTTAAATAATTCCCAAAGATTGCTGCTCAGTGTACTGAGCATTCATCATCTGTTGTGTTTATAATAAATGCAGAAGCAATTAAGTAGTTCTGTAGTGGGAACGGGTTATTGCCAGATTTATAGAGAAGCATTTTTCAATGGTGTCATTGCTGATGAAGACTGTTGTGTTTTTCGGGTTTTTTTTTTCTCATTTAGTGAAGAATAAAAATATTACTTTATGCCAGAAATTCCTGAGGTGTTTTAAAATTAAGTGTAGAACAACAGAAATTTGATACGCTACAAATAGATTTTAAATGTATCCAACAGAAAAAAAAAATCCTTCCCCAAGAAGTGGGAAAAATCAATTTCTATGTTACAAAATTAATATAAATCGATGTCCTAAACACTGCACAGGATTTGTTCAGAAAGCATGCATAAGAAACAGTCTCACATGCAATTACTTTTGAGGTCTAATGTTTGAATGTAAAACCTGCTGTCTTTGCCCTGTGAATTCACTGAAGGCAATGAAAATTTTACTTGACTGAAATATAACAAAAGCCTGGCTATCAGGTGAGAAAAAAGCTATTACATGAGGAAACAAAGGGAGTGGAGCAGAAGTACGGTAAGATACCATGCTTGCGTGCACACCTTAACAGGCTACTGCCACTCTAATGGAAGTTTTCCTTTGCTGAGCTTGGGTAACTGATAATAATCTACTTCTGCTCTTTGAAATACGGTTTAACTGCTACATGAAGGTTCTGGCACCTTGAAACCTGCCCAAATTGCTTTTGCTTCTATAACCATATCCATTTGCTTGGAGTATTTAAAAGGGTGATGGTGCAAGCAGTGAGAATCACCCACTGAATATATTGTACCATATTCTCTAAAAGACAAGTCAAATTTGAGTTTTCCTTAAAAATGCTCTATACAGCTTGAGCATGCTCTGATTTACAGTTCTAGCTACTTAAGAGAAACTCACTCCCTCATAAATGCAGCTGCACAACCATCTTACTCAGGTGCTTCACACAAACCCACAAAATAATTATTTTGTACATTTTAAGTTTTTGATGCATTGTGTAATTATGTTTCGATTATACCATCACCTACCAAGTTCCAGTTGGGCACTCTATTGTTTCATTGCCACCTTCAAAGCAACTGAAAAGCCCATCACCTCCTTCTCTGAGTAACTACGTATCAGCTGCTCAGCAGAAAGGAATACAGTTGGGTCTTTTTGCTTTGCTATTCCCTGGTGCAGATGTGTAGGTCAGTAATCTGTAATGAATGCAGCTATTTAATATGCTTAATCTTGTCCAAAAAGCTCGCCTATTTAGACACCTATGTATAGGTAGGTCTAATCTTTTATGAGGTCCTCTGAAAGTCTGTCCAAATGCTCAGTAGGAAAAGCAATACTGAGCAGAGCAGTAAAATAAGGCCTCTGAATATATAAACTTGATTAAAGAAATACTAAGTTATCTTCAAAGAATCAGTAAGGAAAAATTTCAAATTGATTTAACAAGTAATTATGTGTAATCATGCTCTGTTCACATTAACAGTGCAGTAAGGAAACCATTAAGAGATTCTAGGAAATGTAGTCTTTGAAAACATAACATGACAGAATCAGTTGTCTCACTACTGGCTCCAGGAAGTTATTTGTTTAGTTCTATGTAATAAATATTCCATTAGCTGCTGATTCCTTAGTCAAGATACAATGCGCTATTCATAGACAACTTTCTAACTTTCTTAATGCAACCCACAGCAAGTCAATCAACCTAAGAAAAATCAAGGCAATTTTCAGCTCAACATACTGAAGGAATCTCTTTCAAAATGTTCAGTAAACAAGGAACTAAACTCCTCAACTACAATTTTATCATAGTTACAAAAGCAATTAGTTGCACTTTCCCCTTTTTATTGCAAGACTTTATTAGAAGAAATACCATATTAAAAAAAAAAAATTTCCCTTTAAAGAAGGCCTTTGTGAGCAGTGGGAATTTGTTGTAAGTTTTGCACTATACACTCAAAGGGAATAAATATTTTAAATATTTACTTTTCACAAAGTGAAAAATTTGTAAAGACAATCTATTCCCTGTGTTGCAGGTGAATGGGAGAAGTTGAAAGGGTCTTAACTGCTGCATGGGATCTTCAGGTTAGAAATTAGGGGGAAACTAGAAGAAGAGGTGCTAGAGGTCTATGAGCACTCTGTCACCAGGAGGCCTTTAAGAACAGGTTAAAAGAGGCAACTCATCAGAGTCGTAGATGCCACCCTGAAGTAGGGGGATGGACTAGATGACCTCAAAGTCCCTTTTAACTTTCTGAGTTTGTGTATTGGCAGAAGTTAAGTTTGTTTAAAAGGGCACATTGACTCTTCCTCTGTACCATAGTGCTTTACCTCCGTGCATTGCTTTTCTTTCAGGACTGTAAGCCACAAAGAGCTCAGCGTAAACAGAGGTTGTTTATATCAAGTACGTTTTTGTCTTGCCAAGCAAACACAAGGAGCAGATTATCTACCTAGAGACTGCACACACAAGATCTACAAAGCAACCTCGGAGGAGTGGGCTGAGATCTTAAAGAGGTGATATGATGTTACTCACTCTTCTTTTGGCAGCATAAAGAAAGCATCCTTCTTGTGATGACACAGATTCAATGGGTAACACCCACAATCCCTAAATGGAAAACCATAATGAGATAAAGAAAATAATGGCAGTTCCACAGATCCATGCTCAGACTTTTAGCTGGTATCAGGCATCATGAAATACAGCCAGCTTAAACTCTATGGTAGCAATGTTCAGGTTTTTTAAAATTAGTATTCACTTTCAAGTTTTCCTTTTGAAAGCTTCACCAGTACAAACTAATGATGTTTCCTGTTCCTCTAGCAAGCAATTCCATATCATGTGAAGTCAAAGATTGACATTCCGCCACCAGTGGGGTTTTGATAGTAACCCTTTTTGGTTTCCTACTGCACAGAAGTGAACTGCAGCTGGTCTCATTTGAAAAAAAAAACCCAACCAAAAAAACCCCCAAAACCTCAAACCAAGCAAATATAAAAACCCTAGGGTGAAGACAACCCGAAGATCTCAAAGATGAAGTCATACAAAAAACAAGAAAAGACAAAAATAAAAATGGAGAACAAAAGAAATCTTTTGACAACAGCAATAAGTGGAAAACGCAGTTTAGAAATTTTTTTCGTATATGGCTGATTAATGTCGTTTTATTACTAGTATAAAAACTCTGCCCATCTCTCCACTCATGGAAAACAGGCAAACCCATGATGTATAGTCAGGGAAGGATTAATGCACTTTACTGAGTTTAAGAGTTTCCAAGTGACTTGAAAGACATGTGGGGTTTTCCCAGTGCACAGGGAAGGCACTACCGAAGTGACAAATCAGGGCAGTTTCCAACTAGGTTGCAGCGCCTTTCACAGTGTTACCAGATTTTAGTCTTTAGTCCTAGCCTCCAACTATATAACAATAATTCCTCCTTATGTGAGCTATATCTCACAGATGTGTTAATGTATTCTCATTTTTTCTTACGTATGTAACACCTAACTGAACACACATCACAATTTAATCTTTCATAAGAATTGTGCAGATTTCTCAGAAGATATCCTATGTCCTTGAGAGTTTTCACTGGCATTCCAGGCTGAAAGGATTTGCTTTTGCTTAGACTGCTACAACTTGTGCATTGTCAGTAAAAATAATTTGTAGTGAGGTTTCAGGGTTCTTGCTACAGTAGAACAGATCAAAGCATCTCAACATCAGAAAGTTTATCAGGAGTCCTGAGAAAAAGGACCCTGCAGTTATAAAAACTGCTCTAAGATTATGTAAATATCCAAACATCAGGGTTTGAATATCATATCTGCCTCTTTTTATGACCAAAGTAGCAGTGAAAATCACTACTTCACTGTAGGAAAGGAAGGGAAAACTTTCAAGTACAGCTGATAGCTAAACATCTTGAAACATTTCCCTCAACTCCTGCACCTTTAGGGAATGTTTGATGTCTCAAGGGCCTTGATTCTCACCTTAGCCAAATATCAGGAAAAGCTGCAAAGCTGCATTATTTTTCTTTTGTATGCAAACATAAAATTTAAGACAGTCAAGATCTGACTGACAAAAAGAACAGGTTTTCTCTGCATGACAACTGTGCAACTAGTAATAAATACATGAAATGTCAGCACCCTAAAGTACTGAAATTAACATTGCCCAAAGTAATTCTAACGTTTCAGTACAGCCTATTGTAGAATGTAGCATTCATCCACTCAGAACACAGAAAGAACCAAGATCAAGACGCAACAATAACGCCTCCCTTTACATTGCTGTTATGGCACTCTTTAATTACATGAAGGCACAGCATACAACTTCCATATAAAATTCATCCTGTTTAGCACAGCATGTTGACAGGGGGTACTTGAAAAGTACCTTTCTGTTTGATATTTACTTTATTTCTGTTTTGCTTGTCACCCCACTATTGCTTCGCTTTCTGAAACCCTGCCAAGAATATAAGTATTAGTTTTTTATGGATGTCACTTGTCGATCATCACAGCACTGTTATTTTTTTAATTAATCCACTGAAATGATCTTCAGCCTAAGACACAAGGTGGGATTATTCCATTTAAAGTTGTAGTAGGAGTACACAGAACTGTCACTAATTTTTTAAGAAGAAATATATTGGTTTTGTTTTCATAAGACATGCAAAGGTCTGATTTTCATTCTCCCACTTCATACTTCTCCTACCCTTCCAGATATGCAGTTCATAGCTTTAGTCAGTTTTCTTTGCAGTTGCCAATGTTACAATGTTCTATACCTACAAAGTTGATCTCACAAGTCACGGCAACCTGTGAAAAAACAGTCCAACTCCTAATGACTTCTGTAGAGAAACTGGGTAGATTTTCGATCACAATAATAATCTTCTTTCTAAAAATCATTTTTTAGCAATAGCGTTGCAGGAATATTTTACACTGGTGAGTATAACAGACATCAAATATGTAGGTGAAGCTCAACAAGACACAGGGCATTTCTGGGGGTGGAGAATCCAGGGCTCTACAAAGGCTTGAGAATAATTCCTTGGGTGGAAGAGTAAAAGGTTTTGATATTGGCAACACAACAGATTCTCAGCTTCTATTGTTTACAAAATGGATGAACTTTTTCCCTTGGAATTTTCTGAGTGTAATAACATGTAAAGCATGATATACAATAACATGACAAATTTGTAAGTGACTGAAAATGGAAGCACTGAAACAAACTCTGCATTGGCAACTCAGTATGAAATGCAGGTGAACAGAAGTCAACAAAAGTTCTTCTTAGACCATGATGATTCTCCATTTTGTCAGGCTCTGGGAAATTATATGCCTGTATTTTCCAAAGAGATCATAAATTAAAATGATAAGACAAAGTTTATACAGAGGCAGGGAGAGGTAAGCTTACACAGAGAAGAAAACCACTCTAGAGGGATGACCTGTGCAAGTCAATTTTACCTACAACAATAGTAACATACTTTGCAAAAACAGTTCTCTGTCTCTTCATTGAAAAGGTCTTGAGAATTTCCTGGGCTTCTCAAAGAAACCAGCAATATAAAGAGGAGAGGTGGCCGTCTCAGATTCACACGGCAGACAACAGGCAGGTACAGAAGTAGAACTGGTGTTTCTTGCCCTGCAGCCGAGTGCTCTAGACTATGCAAAAAACCCCTGTGAAAGTAAGGTAAGGTTCTGGAGCTTCACAGTAGCATATTTCACATATGGTAGCAAGGGTTTGAAGTTCTATTTGAACATTAGATGAATATATTGCATGATATGAAGTTACAACAAATCATTTCTTTCCAGCAGGAGAGGAATAATTGTAAAGTTCTGAGAGTTTCTGATAAGCAGACTTTGTATTGAAACAAATACAAATCAGCTCATGCCATAGAAAGCAGAACAATGAACGTTTTTCTTTGAGGTTAAAATCCCTCTTTTTCCTGCCTCTATTTCTGTTCTGCACCATTCTTTGCATTTTTTAATACAACTTGCTTGTGCATTTTATTCTTATTAGTTATTTCCTGCAGATTATGCTTTATAATTAGTAATGGCAATATTTCTACCGAAGATAAGTGTTTTATAGAATTATGTGTGTTGACGTGTATGCCATAGTTAATTGCATTCTCTAAATTTAGGTAATGTTGTGGGGAAAAATTTCAATTAATTTGCTTTTCTTCATGGTTATTAAATTCTTATTAAAAAAACAGGGTAAAAAAAAGCCTAACAGGAGAGTGGTAGGAGTTTAGGAACAACAGGCTATAGCTTAGCTAATCTGCTGGATGCTGCTTGCAGGTATAATCACAAGCTAACTTTTTATTTCTTTTATTAGGGGAAAACAAGCAAAAATAAAGATGAACAGCCACATAATATCTACAGATATTTAATCTAAAATCTCCTATCTCAAAGAAAATGTGGTATAGAAAGTCCTCAATACCACCTAGTAAGTAATAATAATCTTATTATTTGACTAAGAATAAACAACTAAAATAATTCATTTTCATCATGTTGCAATGGCTCCAAACCCCATCCTGCACAGACCAAACCAAGAAGATTGGTCAAAGGGGTAAACAAAACAACAATCCGATGTTGTTGACAATTTTCAAATAGTAAGCCTGTTTTCATACAAAAGGTCTTCAGTGCAAAAAGAGTAAATGTAGATGAAATTAAAAATTCAGGATGGCCAAGTGACGCAGGAAAGATGTTTTAGACCAGCTATTAATTAATGTAATGGGATTTGATACCTAGCAAGAATCTGTTCCACTCAGAAAAGTACTTCTGGGCAGAAGCCTGCAAGAGCTCGTCATGCACAGATAAAGGAAGGCGTGTAGAGCACTTGTAAAGACTCACAGTTGTAAAGACTCCTAGTCACAGAAGGGGTCATGGTGTCACAAGGTCCTCCAGGTGGCCTCCTGACGTATTGGCTGGCCTGCCGCTCCTCTCCTTGACGTTGATTAAAGGGTGTTTGCTTGAACAAGTCACTGGGATCTTTGCTCTCCTCTCACTTGCAGACTCAGCTCTAGAGGTTGCAAATTGAGGAGGCTGTGCCACAATATTTTAATAAATTGATCAAGCTGGGTTGGGTCCATATGCCTGAAAAGTAATTAACATAGCCGGTATCTAGTACTGGAGCTGTGATGGGCTAATGGCCAATCTAGTGACCTTAACGTTGCTCAGCTTCAGGGAAAATTCTGTGGGAGATTAAGGAAGTGGAACAGAAAGCAGGGTTAAAAGGTCTGCAAAACCAGACCATTTTTTTCCTGGTAAGCTATGTTTCGTTAACAACTGTCATAAAGAGTATGAACACGCTGGTGCCATCACACAAAGCTGTCATCTTGTCATGATGCCAGGGAAAACCAGAAAGTGATACAAAAACAATGGATTGACAGAAACACAGGCACATCTAAAAGAGATTGAGGAACTATAAAGACTAACCTGTTATTCCATTTTTAGCTGCGTTATTTGTTCGAATTACAGCAGATGTTCTGGGCCTTGACTCAGGAGCAGATCAAATACTGCGTGAGCTGACAACTGAACAGTAGGCGTGGGAGTTGAACATGTTGCTCCGTACTAAGGCAGTGCATGACCAAACCTCCCTACTTGCTTTATGACTCTTGCAGAGTGGGAACAGGACCAGGCAGTGACTCAAATTCTCCCTTCTGTTGCTGGATTGTGTTATGCATGGTGAAAAAAATGCCAAAACCACAGGTTCTGAATTCTGGTATGGTAGGATTTCCGACTTGCTCTATACACTGAGCCTGTAAATCAAATTCTAAATTTAGGATGATATCAAATGCACTTTTCACAGGCTCCCATCTTTGAGAAATGCTCCTGACACTTATATATTTGATATTTACTTAAACCTCTGTAGAATTAAATCCCCACTGAGACTCTTTGACTCCTACCTCATTCAAGCTGCAGCCATGCTCAGTATTTCTGGTTCTCTAGACCAGGAACTAGAGTTGCACAAATAACGTCCCACCCTGCCCTTCTTTGCAGGTGCCTCCAAACACGTTGGAGCTGGGGTGCAATGAGTTGTAACTGCACCTTGTTCCCTGTGTGGAGGATACCATTTGCTGCACATCTCTGCACAGCTTGGAACATTGAGGGTAACACTGAGCTGTTGGGTCTCCAGAATAACTTCAACAACTAATGAGACTTAATGAACGTTATATGAGATCTAGGGAAAAGGAATTTGTTCTGTTATAACAGAATATGGAGTTTTAAATTAATGCTTTCTTTAAAACTAGATTTGTTAAAAATGATATTTGGTTAATATTAATATCACAGCTGTTTCTGCTTAAGAATGATCTCTTGCTAATTGCAAGCTCAGGAGAAGGTCACGCTTCCTTGCTACATAAAAAAAGAAAATGTGTGGTGTACCCTACAAAAGCACATTTAATGTACGTTTTCACAGGACATTAAAAGGGGGATGAAAATACTTGCAGTAGTGACAGACTGTGCTTCCAGAGGAATCATTCTGACTCTGCGATAACTTTTGATGAAAGTTATTTCCATCTTTACATGCGCAGAAGATAAAGGGAGAAGTCAAAACACATTTTCTTAAGCCAGGTTTGAGAGCTATTGCATGCAGAGAAAGGAGGGCTATTTCTAACTCTTATCAGGAGGGGGCAGTAGTTATCATCAGAAAAAGCCAGAAAACTAATCACTAAGAGCTTGAAGCAAATCTCTCATATGCTAACAGTTTTCATTTCCTTGTCACCTGTTTATTTTATTCATTCGAAGCATCCATTCTCTATTAGTCACTAACAGAAAGCTATTAGCAAACAGTTTTAGTAATCCTTCCATGAAAACATTTTTCTCAAAGAAACTTTGTCACATGGAAAAATTAATTTTGTTAATAATGTCAGTTCAAGGAGTACGCTTTGACATGTACTAACTTCAATAACATTTAAAAAAAATGTTATCTGTGCCTCATAGTAGCTCTCTAAACAATCAGAAGTATGATTACAGGGCTATGAACTTCCCACACTTTGACCCAATACATAAATTTAATGAGAACTGTACTAGGTTGCATGAAATAGAAGACTTTCTGGAATGAACACTACTACCCTAATAAAGAGAAAACAGAGTATTTTAGATTACTGTCTGCACTTCCTGATGCTAGTTTTAGAATCTATACATAAAATATTATTCAAGAACCTAGAAATTATTCTAGACCCTAACAATCCATTTCTGTATCTTTATAACACCTAAGTGAGACCCTATTTTCATTTAATATGAAGACAAAGGAAGCAAGGCTTTGAAGTGTTGGGAACAGTTTGTGGCTCTCCAGCTAAGGATCCATAGTCTACATTTTTAAAGTTTTTCAACAACACATCATACTTCTCTTTCTTGTTTAGGAAGCAGTTTTATTTTTAAATTAATTTTCTATGGATGTCCCCACTTCACTGAAGTTTCTGTTCTGCAGAAGTGCTGAGCACCGTGCCTGCTTGCTGGTTTTCACTGACAAGCAAGGGATGATTTTGTGACCGGAAAGGCCAAAAGCTCCATGCTGCTGGTACACACGATTATCTCATGTTCATTGATATATGGACTGTGACAAAGGAAGAGATAATTCTCAAATGCCAAAGTGTTTGCTGAATCACTGTACAGGTGGATTGTTGTACTAATCTCATTCTAGAGGATTTCAAAAACCAGAGGAATTCTTCCAAATATTCACAGAAAGGGATATTTTGGTGAACTGTCATTCTTTATGTGCCATCATCATAATGGATTTTTAAAAAGGAAGTGAGTGGGATCAATAGTTTACCTGAATCTTTAAAATTGAACAGTCTTATTCCCCTTGAAGCAAATTAAAAATTTACATTCAGATAAAAAAGATGAACATACACCAAAAGTCAACTTCGATTTGCAATTTCAAATTTCGTTAGCTTCCATTTTCCTTTCCTAACTTTACAACATGATTTATCTTTCCTGTACTTTATCTCCTTTCATCTTTTTGATGACACTCACTTTTCATGAAAACTTTGTTAAAATCAGCAAATTTCCAGTTAATTTAGTTTCATTTATTCAACTTAAAAGCCTTTCAGGTCAGCTTTTCAAACCGAAGTAGATGCAGATTTTCCTGTATTTTTTCTATGCACAAGACAAAAATACTGTACCAGAACTACTGGCAAGTTCATGCAAAGCTAATGGCAGAAAGAGACCAAGTTGCTTTGTAGCAAATAAAAAGAAAGGAGGATAAGTATGAGATCTTCTTTCCCAAGCCACGGCAAACTGATGGTCAGGGATTGCAAGAAATGTCACCCTTGTATTTAATAATGCCCCAACAATTTTTCCCCATGATTTCTTTAATAATTTTTTGAATCTATGTAAGCATTCATCATTTGTATCCTCTTGTAACAAGTTAATGCATCAGAAAGGAATTTGTGATTTGAGGTTCTAAATCTCCGATCCAAATTGGTTTAGGGTTAGAACAAATTCAGATAAATATAAAGGGTAAACTGAGAATAGATGTCATTCTGTCTGTGGCTCCTCTGGTCTATCCCAGCCAGATGAGCTCATATTGTCTACGGCGAAAACCATACTTCTCACAAGTGTGAAAACGCACATTGTTCTCCCAAGGTGCAGTCCTTGCCACAGCTCTTACTTCTGGTCTGGGAATTAAAGCTTCCCTCCTCTTTCCATCATGTCTAAGGGCTGGGGAATCAAGCCACTCTCTCTGAAGTCCTGAGGAGTCACAGCATTTTTTACATCAGGGTCAATGTGGATGACTCTCTGGCTAAAAAATGCTTGTCTTTCCAAGTCTTTCCTCAGGTTCTCATGGAGCTGATTTGCCTTTTACTCCCACAAAACCATTTAGCTCTATGAGCACTCTAAAAGAGAGAACCCCAAAAGAAGGCATACCAGAAGGAGCCATTTTCCCTTACTTTGACCTGTACGTATAACACTTCTGTAATGCTATAGATTATATCTGTACCTAATTAATTCAGTAATTTCTTTTTTCTGCTGCTTTAATAGACACTGAAAATGCATTATGACCTTGCCCTTCAAAAGAACAGGAAGACACTGAACTCAAGAACTAGAATAGAAATTTGTTACAGTAATGATCCTTTCTATATCAAAGACTCTAAATCCACGACATTAGAAATGAATTTGTTATTTACACAACATTTTGCATTGCTCTGAGCTAATGTATATAACAAACTGTCAAACATACAGCCAGACTATTGCATGTTAGAAGCTTCTTTAATTATGAAGTACTTCAAACATTTCTTCTATTATGCCATCTGGTGCACAGGGACTTTAATGAATTTATAAATTTAATGGAATATATTCTGCACTCAGAATGCCTAAAAATTGGTTGCTAACCCCTAGTCAATGACAAATTTATCAACATATAATAAACCCCAACAACAACAAAAAAAGGCACAGTCCTTTCAATTGAGCCATTAAATATCCATTCAATTTCTAAATGCTGGTAATTACTATTTAAATGATTCTGTACTATTATTTTAATTAATTTTACCAGTCTAGGGATTTTTCTACATCTTTAAATGCAGGGATTATTTTTCATATAAATTATAAATGTTACTAATGTCTTTCTCAATGAAAAAACCACAACCATCAGAACTGAATTTGCTTCCTCATCTATTTACTATTTATCTAAAAAAAGTCATGCAAGAACTTCAGCAGTAGTGTACTCCTTATCATGGGGTAGAAACAATTTTTTAGTACAAAGCATATTTTTTATTGTTTGAAGGAACTCGATAACCTCAAGTACAGTAATCTATTTCTGGCCAAGACCATAATAATAAATACTAAAACAAGACATACGCTCATGACAATGTACTTAGATGTAGCATGAACTGGAAAGCATGAGAGAAATCGTGATATCACACTGACAACTGTTGAAATAAGATTCTCTGCAAGGTTGAACAGAAGCCTAATAGTAAATGTAAGCAATAACATCTCTTCTTTGTTGTTAAACTCTTCCATAACTTTCTCAAGTGAACGCAACATTTAAAATGTTGTAGGACAATGAGGAATAAGAAATCTTCATCTCTAGTTAATTTATCAACTTTGAATTAAACAGTTGTTAGAAGTGATTTGGGGCCAATCGATTGCATAGATGATATACTTGTATTCCTTGGCTGTATTTGCTCTCTTTTTAGTACAAATTTTAGTCCTAAAAATTAAGTCTGAAATATTAAAATTATTTTCCTGAAAACATTATATAAGGAGCATTTAATATAATATTTACTTAATAGGAATGTTGGTGCAATATTATTCAACCTACTGCACCTGCACATATTTTCATTTTTGTCTTCTGCAGCATCACGTGCTTCCCCTATGGCATGAACAACCTCTATATTCCAGAAGGGGTGGGTGAAAACAAGAGCCGTGTATAAGGCACAATGCAGAAGGTATTTAGAAGTCCAGTATTTGACTCTGTAAGTATTGGACCAAGATAAAGATGATGTTAAGAATCAGTTTTCTCATTCATTTTTTGAGATGGGAAAGATTTTATTACACTACTTGGGAATATATAAATATATAACTATTATCCCAATCATAGGAATATAAACACAGAAAAAATAAGCAAGAATCTAAAGGCGGGGAAGAAAAGATTCTCAGATGATTTTGCTTTCAACGATATTTGGATAGCTTCCCCTAAGGATGAGAGACATACGCATATCAGAGGGAAGATCAGTACTAGGTCACCTGAGAATTGGCATTCGCTTTAGAGGAAATAATGATACATTATAGTAGTGAGAAAGATGTACGAGTACAAAGTGAAAATTAACATCAGGCATGCAGGAGTAACAAATCCAGACTGTTACTGACTTAAAAAAAAAAGAAAACAAGTTTACCTGAACAGAACTGAGGTCAGAGAAAAGAAAACACTGGGCAAAGCAAAATGGAAATCTCATTACACTGTTAAAGACAGGGGAAAATAGAAGACACCATATCTTTTAATGAGAGCTAATGAGTTTACACAAAAGCCTTGTTCTATGGTGGAGTAAATTCATTGACTTCAGAAAAGTTACAGCATACTAAAACCTTGCATGCATCTATTTCAATAAAATTGCTTTCATATTCCATAGAATGTTATAGGAGACAACACTTACCATTCTAATAATAGTTCACAGAATAGACCCTATTATATTTTTGCCTTCAATAGTAATGGTGTCAACATGATGAGGAAATACATCCTTAGTTTCTTCAGCTATATGGGAATCTTTGTTCTCTTACATATTTGGAGATGTCAGGATGGAACCCTATTTGTATCCATAATTTTCAATGAGATATGACACTACATCTAGACAAAATCTTGTGTTATTTCCTTTAATTTCTTTTCTTTCAGTTTGTCTTTAAATACAACTCAGAATAAATCAATTCCATTCTTCTACATGTTCTCTCCTTCCCTCAGAAAAAAAAAAACTTCGGAGGAAGTAAATTCCCCAAACCTTGAAAATAACCAGAAATATCAATATACCTCAGCAATGACATTTAATATACTACTTTAGCACACTGATTTCACCAAAACTGAGCTCCTAGGTTGCCAGCTTCTAGCCACTAAGGAAGGACATGAGGGTAAGGAATTCCTCAGTTTGTAGGAATAAGTGCATGGGTTTGTTGGGAAATTTTAAAACCAAGACATCTCAAACGAATCACTTGAGTCTCAAGTAAAATAGCAATTCTTAATGAGAATCATCAGAGAAGAAAAATCAGTGGTAATTGATGTTAATTTGCCCAAATGAATACTCTGAACTCTACCTTTCAGGAACTGGAAAGCAGGTCTGGAAAAGTACGAGACTGGAGATAAAAAGTCGGTTCTTAGATGAATCTGAAGTTAATGTTCTAAACTGCCACTTACAAAGACTAAGGCAACTCCTTTAAAATATTTGTACGTAAGCAAGAATCATGACTCCAGCCAAAGAGGTTAAGGATTCTGGACCATTCGTATTTGTGGGAATGAAGGCATAAACAATGTCTCATTTAATAAAAAAAAACCCCGAACAAACCAAACCAAACCAACGACAAACCCCCCCCAAAACAAACCACTCACAACCCCCCATATTTACATCAGAAAGCTGTTTCCTTGTCTTGTGGCAAACTATGCAGCTGGAGCTTTCTCTATGCTTGCCTCTTAAATCCTTACAAGTTTTAAAAAGCAAGGATCATATAATGTAAATAAACACAAAATATAGTTCAAATTTCAGAGGGCTGTACTTGATAGTCTTATTTAGTTACCCTGCTGTTCTCTGCAACCTGTATGATCTGACTCAGGAGGTCAGAGTATTTATTATTAGAATAGCTAGACAATGTCGAATAATCTCATGAAACCACACACTGTAAGATATCCCACAGATTTTTGTTTTGAGTGCTGGGCCATTACTATGTTCAGTGGGGTGATTTTTTTCTGGAAAATAAATACTTGGTTGTGATGCTACAGCTGTGGATCACAACAGTCAGGCATCAAGGCATAGCGGCTTCAGCTCTTCAGCACACCTTTTATTTTAGTGGTGAAAAGAGGTGCTTTGGATCAAGACAGTTTAAGAAGTATTCATCAAGGAACCAACATGTCTCCCTGACTCTTTTGAAAGGTCCTTGCAGTCGCTGTTGTTGACATAATTCAGGTTCTTTAAGTTCTTCTTATTTACTCCTTTGCTTTTATTGAGACAAAAATAGGTCAGTGTACAGTGTGTTTATTGAGAGAAAGATAATCCCAAAGTTTCAAAATCATTTGCCAATTTTTTCCCCCCAGCTTAAAAGTTCCAGGATTCCCTGCCATCTCTCTAACCCCATGAGTACATCACCCTTCATCTCTGCTGACCATGTGAGATAATTAGTGATAGCACACAGATTGCGTATTCCTACTGTTCTTACATGCAGCCTTTTGTCACCTTCTGATGCCAAGAGGATTATAACACTGATGTTTCTGATTAATTTGTGTTTTCCAAAGTTTTTAAGTATCTAAGTCATGTTTAAATACACTTCAAAAGAGGCCTATATAAAAAGAAATGGAATCAGAACACCTAACAAACCTCTGCTGGTGCTATTTTGGCATTGAGGATGTACTGGAAACTGGACAGATCACTTGTCATACTTTTCAGTCCTAATAGAAAATCTAAACAGAAAACTATCAAAGCACAAGAAAGCGTTGAACTGGGACAGTTCACCAAATGATGCAAGAAAAGTTCTAGAGAAGTTTTAGGTTCTAGAAATCAAGAGTAATCTTCTCCTGGTTCTATATCATAATGTCAGGTAGTCCAAACTGAAAAAAGCAGTTGTTATTTCAACACTTTATTCAAAACTATGAATTAGTTTTAAAATAATTTTTCAAAGAGTATTTCAAACAATTTTTCCTTTCTCACTTTTTCAAGTTATTTTGAACACTTATCTCAGAGAAAAGAAAAAAACTTAGTTATAAATATGCTTAAGATAGCCACAAAACACTATTCGGAATTTTAGTAACTAACATCGGTGGGAAACTTAAAACTATGTAAGAAAAGTATTGATTTGTGGGTGTTCAGTTTTTATATGGAACACACTCACATACTTAATAAGCAAAGGGTATTTATTCGACATGTGAAAAATCTAAGCTCAAATTCCCACATTGCCTAATCCTGTCTCTTTCTAATCAAAAGTTTCGTTCTGTTTCTAAGAGGCTTCCCTAAATTTTTCTTCTCTTTCACCTGGCCTGTTGCTATGAAGAGCCTCGATCTTCTCAAAACCCAAATTCAATTATATTTTTTTGCTCATTTAATATGGAGCTATTTTTCAGAGACTGGATTTTCTGAGTAGCCTGTTAAAAGCACTCTTCTGGTGAAGTCTATTCCACAAAATTTAGAATCATAAAGTGAGAGAATCTAGAATTGTTTAGGTTGTAAAAGACTTTTAAGATCATCGAGTCCAACTGTTAACCCAGCACTGCCAAGTCCACCACTAAACCATGTCCCCAAACGCCACATCTACACATCCTGTAAATAGATCCAGGGATGGGAACTCCATCACTTCCCTGGACAGTCTGTTCCAATGCTTAACAACATTTTCAGTGGAGAAAATTTTTCTAACGTCCAATCTGAACCTCCCCTGGAGCATCTTGAAGCTGTTTCCTCTTGTACTATTGCTTGTTACTTAGTAGAAGAGACTAGCCCCACCTCACCACAACCTCCTTTCAGGTAGTTGTAGAGAGAAATAAAGTCTGCCCTCAGCCTCCTTTTCTCCAGTCTAAACAACCCCTGTTCTCTCAGCTGCTCCTTGGAGGACGTCTGCTCTAGACCCTTCATCAGCTTTGTTACCCTTCTTTGGACATGCTCCAGTACCTCCATGTCCTTCTTGGATGGGGGGGCCCAAAAACTGGACACAGTATTCAAACACTTAGCCTCGCCAGTGCTGAGTAGAGGGGGATGACCACTTCCCTACTCCCATTGGCCAAGTGATTGTGTTATGGCTCTCAGTGGGTGAACAGGTTCTTACTGAAACTTTCTGGAATTGCTACTCTGCATGTTCATTAATTCACCACTGGGTTCCAACTTCAGATGACTTTTCTTCTCTAATATGATAATCCTTGTTTCAGTTTTCCTTCTGAAAAATGTTTCATCTTTTGATAGGCTTTCTAGTCGGAACATACATTCAGCCCCCCTCTAGGATGAAAAGAGGAAGAAAAGGGTCCAATACAATTCATATAAAAATACTTCACCTCTCATCCCGATCACTGAAGCCTGATACTATCCACCTGAAGGGCCACGTTTGCCACCCCAAAGGTAAAGATTTGCTCCCTCAGATCACAACAGTCCTTATTATTGCCATTACAGCTGTCAACATCTTTCAAATTCCCAGCTTAAAACAATCTTTAATTCTCTTCTTTTGGCAGCTTTAGGACGCATTCATTCAAGAGTTGCTTTGAAGTAATTCAAAAGTACTTGGCTTTCATAAAATAGATTTTCCTTGCTTCTTGGGATGAAAGTACCAAAAAGATGCTTTAGCACTCCTTCTGGAAAGAGTAAAAAATGATTTCACAGAAGAAATATATCATCTTTACAGTGGAATGTACAAACCTGCCTTATTTACTGAGGCTGTTTTAGATGCAGAGTGTGCTCCTGATCAGGTGTCTTAAAAGTTTCTCACATTCCATAACAAAAATCCTTACAACTCAACCTGATCCAAAGCCCTTTTCCCCTCAACTCAACTCAACCTCAACTCCACATTGTCATAGGTCTTTTATAGTCCTATGGTCACAAGACTTCTGACATCTACACTACTTCTAACATTACACTACATTTCCCCAAATGTCTTTAACCTGTAGTATGGCATTAAAGATATTCACGAAGGAAAAAACTAAAACCAAAACAAAAAAACAACCAGTACAATTTATGCTGTCAATTTTGGAGGAACTTCATCGTAGCACCGCCATTACTCCATAACCAGATATGTTATGGAGTGCATCTCTGAATCATTAGTTCACTTCAAATAGAAAACTGATCTGGGTTTTTTGATACTTTACTCCAGATGTTCTTCTATATAATTTATGGCAGTAAATTCTAATACCAGGAGAATAAAACAAGGTGAGTCTTCTTTCATACAAAGTTCCCTTTTTTAACCTAATGTGTTGTTTACTCAAGCCTGTCAGTCACCCATCCATTCATTCTGCTTTCCAACATCTGCTTTTTCCAACACTCACAACAGGTCTTCAGCACCCCAAAAATATCCGCATGTTACTTCAATCTATCAATTAAATCTGCTCCTGAAACTATATTATCCAATCTTTCAACTTTCACATTAATTTTCTTCCTGCAGACCTACCTAAGACATCATATGAACACGTTCCCAAATACAAGTGGATTTTATTTTAAATTGTTTGAGGTGATCAGAATACAACTCATTCTAGTGCTTAATATTGTTCTTTTCTGTTTGAAACAAACAGAATTTGATTTTTTTTTTTTTTTTTTTGGTTGTGGGGCCCTAAATCTTGTGCTTAAATTTGTTCTTTTCTGGTTTAAACAAACAAAATTTGATTTTTTTTTTTTTTTTTTAGGTTGTGGTACCATAACAAGATATTTTCATCTTGTTTCAAAATCATCACTTGATAAGAAAACAAACTGGGAATTCCTAGAAAATGAAGTGGGTATAGTTACACTCGAAGTTGCGGGAATGTACCTGGATTAATAAAAAGGAATTTTTTTGCTGGAAGAATTTTTTTTGCTGGATTAGAAGTCAGGTACATCATTTCTTCTATCACATGTGTGCAGGAATACACTGCAGCAGCTGCAAGATTGCGTAACTGATCCCAAAATGTCTCTTGGCCAGAGCAGTAAATCAGATGCTAGTTTTCTAGTCAGAAAATTCTCTCTGACTTCTTGCTGTTCTTGGAAAGGAGTGATTTACTGTAATCAGAATATTTTATGAAAATTCACCTCTAGGTTCAGAAAGAAAGATTTCAGGGTTGTTTTTTTCTTTTTTCTTGAAACGTCAGAGGAAATGCTCTCTAAGCTCAAGAATGGTCATTGTTGTGAATGATACCAAACTGGGAAATAGGACACCGAGTTTAATAGCCCAGTCTCCCTTTGAATCCAGTTATTTTACATTCCCGGGGAGCAATCTCCGTATGGGTCTGCAGAATCAGACTCTTACTTTTCTGTCATTTGTGATAATTATCTCTTGAGCCAGAAGAGACAGACGGGGTAGCTTGGTGGGCAGGAAGCGAACAGATATTGTGGGCCACTTAATTAGGAGGTGAGAGTTCAAGACTCCCTACACCACTGAGTACAGCTTTATTAAAAAAAGAAAGACTCTGACAGGAGACACTCAGAGAAAATGTACATCATTTGTCAAATAAGGAGGACTCACCTCTGGTGCAGGGCTGGTAAAATCAAGACTTTTGCCTGGATCAGGTAAAGTAAAAACTTAACTGTTTAACCCCTCCTCTTCCAGGGACATGCTTAATCTGGCAGTTGGATCTCTCAAATAACAGGCCCTTTTGGTTTTCAGGTGATATCTTTTTGTTGTTGTTTTTTTGAGGGAAAGCAACTGTATCTGCACTTTAATTGCTACCTGAAAGGTAAAGCCGAATCCTGAACACGGTGTTAATGTAAGGCACTGAGTCTTGCTGTCACTCTTCTTTATGTATCTATTGCCTTCCCCTTCTTTATTAATCTCTTCTTCTTTTTTTTCTTCTCTTGTGCTTAATAAGGCTTAGCCAAGTAAGATTTCAACTCATATAACATTGCCGTGAATCTGTGACCATAATGACAGCTAAAAGCAAGTTAAAAAACCTCCACAAAGCAAAGAACCAACCCCAACATTATGCTTGTTCAAGTTTGCAGGCTAAAAAAACCTATACAGCTGTGATTCTTTTTACTTTTTTCTGCTAAGAAAAAAGTTTTCTGCTTCTTAACAGAGAAGCTTCAAATGAAGTAAGCACCATGAAGAGCATGTTTCTTCTCTCTGGGTAATTTCTGACTTGTTCTGTTTTCAGGGATCTAGGACTGAAAAAGCAACGGCTGCTCCAGAAATCTTCAACAAATTTCTGTCCTTTTCTTTTAGAAGAACAGCTAATGTCACATTTTAATGCTGTGAGAAAGACTATTAAATTGATATTTCTTTTCTATAGGTCTTTATAGTGATAAAGTAAAAAGAATTTAAATATATGTCTTAATATTTTACAAATTACCTTTCTCTTGCATTGAAAAAGGTGAAGGGGATTCTATATAATGTAGTTCCCGCTCATTTAAATAAATTCTTGTAAACTGATGTCTGCACTGAGAAACCTAAATAGAAAACACATTGTGACTCGATTCTTTTGCGAAAGAAATTTAACAGACGAAAAGATGAAAGAAATTTAACAAAACTGAGAAAAAATAAAAGAAAAAATAACAAAGCTGGTTTTTCAACTGCTACTAATTGCTGGCTAGTACTTGAATATTCAGTTCACCAGTTTGCCAACCATGGTTTTGTGGTCTTAGTATAAGAGAAAAGATTTAAAAACCAAATCAAACTAAAACATTTTAATGTACTCAAACCATCTGTAACAGTTCATTAGTCACATGTGGTGATCTCGGCATGAGGCTTGGCATGTACAGGGCTTGGCCCAAAGTTTTCCATGTTTGCACCGCTCGGGTAATTTTAATTTTCTACACAGAAACCAGTGTGTGCCTTTTCAAATGCAAGGTTCACCTTGTTAAAAACTTTAAAAATAACAAAAGCTGTGGATGGAACAACTTTGCTAAGCTGTTGCAACAGTGGAGCAGAGGCAGATGAAATACTACACAAAATTTAATTTTCCCTTTAAGATATTCCCCTGGGCTCTTCCCCTCCTACTAAGTAAATTTTTACTTATCTGGCTGGAAAATGGCAGACAACATCCTCAATTCTCCCTGTAGGTGTGTAGAGCCATGGAAAGCACTGTGCAATTTTGTTATTATATCTGAAATCAGGATACTGGATGGCATAGCCATTAATCAGTTATACTCTGAGGCTCTAGATGGCTAAACACAGCACAAGAACAGTCATGAAGAATCTTCTTTTTTCTTATCAAATTGCTGAGAAAACAACCCGAGTGTATTCGACCTACCATATACCTGGACATTGCCCTGATGAAGACGGGGAACGGTACTTCTAGAAGCACATACGGGAACATTGATTCTGAATCTCATCACAATGGCTCTGCAAAATTAAATTCTTACAGAGCAAGTATTCAGGCACGGCTTCAGGGCAGTCACCAAGGCCCCATCTCGTAGCAGAAGACATATGCTAGATTTAAACTAACTAGGTTGGGTATTGCTATCAATGTAGCCATAGCAACACTGAGCTTAGCCTGTGCTCCTCTCTGATCTGCGGCAGAAACGTGCTAGCAGCCAGAGCGTTTGCTAGTCAGGCTTGTAAAGCCAGTTTGGGTATACCTGTTTGATCTGAAGTGTCCATGCTAAACACCTAGTCTGATACTGCTAGGAGACAGAAAACTACACTTTGAATATCCTTCTGCATACTGGCTATCCACTGGAAGATCACACTTTCATACTGGGCTGCATTAAAGAGAGAAATGCTTAAAAACAAATAATTTCAGTTATGTGAAGGCTATGATGACTGTTTTTGTAGAATTGGACTGCTTGAACTGTATGTTTATATATAATTATTTTTTC
>NW_010392036.1:0-52035 GCF_000710305.1 Buceros rhinoceros silvestris | reverse complement strand
GGAAGGGCCTTTCCAGGCCCTTTCTGCTCCTTAGGGAAGGTAAAGGAAGCGCCCAGGTGCTTCTGTGTAGGCTGGGGCGGAGCGACGCGCGCAGGAGGGTGACAGCAGCTTCCCCAGCGCTCTCTGCCCGTGGCCGCAGAGAGGCAGAGAGATTGTCCCGGGGCTGGAGCTAGAGCAGGGCCAAGGTTGGTGGGCTTCCCCGGGGAGCGGCAGAGGCGCTGCCGGACGGAGCGGAGCAGAGCAGGCGGAGACGAGGGGTCGGTCCCTCCTCATTCCTTGTGTTCCGGCCGGCTGCCGCCCCCTGCCCACTCGCTGTTGAATCCTCCCCACTGCTCCGACGGGGCCTTGATTTTCGCCTTGGCAAAGCGACGTCGGAAGTACTGCTCGTTTAGCGACCCTCCGCGAATGTGTTAGGGAAAGGCCTTCTGGTGGGGTGCGGTAACGTCTTTGGGAGGAGGGCTAGAGTAGCAATCTCTCTTCGCTAGGATTTCTTTTTTCTCGTGAGAAAGTGGCTGATGAGCTGAATCATGCCATGCGCAGATGTTAACTTTTGCATATGTGTTTACTCATTAAAAGCCAGCTGAGGACACAGGTTAGTGAGTAGTTTATCCCAGGGAATCTCCAATTTAAAATTGCTGTTTTATTTTGTAAATACTCAAAACCTGTAAGAAAAAAATTTCTGTGTCGTTTAAAAGATGTCTTTTTCTTAATGCATCTATACCTCTCAATATTTTTATTCAATAGTCTGTAACTGTTTTAGCATGATAAGGAAACTGACTTTCTTTTATTACCCAGGGTGAGCGAAATGCAAGATAATACAGATAGTAAAGTGAACGACACCTCATTTTCCCCCGAATAACTACTGTATAACTAGTGGAAGAAAATGTTGGTTTAAAACGACACATTTATAAAGTCCATGTCATCTTTTATTTTCTCATTGTTAAAAATGAACAGCACAAGCTGCTGTCGTCTGCTGTATCTTTGTAGTTCGCAGTGTCTTGGAGTTCAGGCCATTGGACCTGCGGAATTGAAAAGCTGGCTGGCTTTAGTTACTAAACGTGCTAAAATAGTTTTCTCCCAGCGATTTGGGTTCTTCTCCCAACAATGTTCAGTCTGAGAAATAGAATCTGAAATGATGCGCGCAGTTTGTTCGTACTTATGTTTGGATTGCTGGTGTTCCTCATCAGATGGTGGTGACTTGCTCTTGTTTGTAACAGACCAAGCCTGAACAGAAGGTGCGTAGGATAAAATCTGACATGCCAGTTCTGCTAACGCCCCAAACTGCTCGACCCCCTTGTCGCGTCAGCAGTTTCTGCTTGGTTTTGTTTGGTGCCATGTGTTGTTTCAGGCTTTGCCTGATTGTTAGTGTTGACTCGTTAATACTACTTTTTATTGCAGTTATAAACTGGAAGTAAACGGGAGGAAAAAGCGACAATGTCTTCTGATGTGTCAGAATATACTATTGGGGGAGTGAAGATCGTGTTCCCTTGCAAGGCTTATCCCTCACAGCTCGCTATGATGAATGCTGTGAGTAGAATTTATATTAACATTTGCTTACGTTTGCCAATTCCTATCAGCATTTAGAAAAAAAATGCATTAAATTCAGAGCCTCCAACAGCTTGAGCATTCCAGTTGTGATGTAACTTACTGTTCTCTGTGCTGTGCAGTGGTATCTGGCCTGTGACTGGGGAATGCTGAAGTCCATTTTGGATTTGTGAATATTTATGCTAAGAAACAAGTAATGTGTTATGTCATATATAGAATTATTTAAGTAGATATACTCTAATAGAATTTGTATGTAATTTTGCAGTAGATAGGAGGGAATGATAGAGTAAAATATCTATAGAATGTAATATTTCGATATGTTTTCATTGTTTGGGGGGGTTTTAAAAATGGATTATTGCACTTTCCATTTAAGCATTTTTGAACAGTTTTGACCATTCAAAATACTTCTTCTCTGTGGGAGAGATGGTTTGGTTGTCTGATAGATGTTTTCAGTGCTTTGGTAAGACTAAAGGAAGCGGATAACCCCACCAGTAACTCACAGCCCCTCTAGGTGAACCTCCGAGCATTGCTAACGAGACGTGTTCCTCTGGAGACAAAACCAGCCAAGGCTTGGGGGCCTGTTACTACTATTAAAGGTGATGGGGTGGGTCGGGGGTGTTTTTCATTTTCTTTTTTTTCTTTTTTACAGGACAGCAGGTGCCCTGATCTATTTGTAGAAGTTATTTCCATCTTAGCTAAAGTCATCCTCTGGTCTGGGGTTTTTTTTCCTATTAATTCTGGTTTTGTTCCTGTTATTCTCCCTAAAGATTGTGAAGGGCCTAAACAACAGGCAGCACTGTTTGCTGGAGAGCCCTACGGGAAGTGGCAAAAGCTTGGCCTTACTTTGTTCAGCATTATCATGGCAGCAATCTCTGTATGGTGAGTCGTCTTAGTGTTCATTTGCACAAGTTTTTTTACCAAAATATACTTTAATGAGTTGTTGTTTATCAGCCCTTAAATGTTTGGTTTCGGGAAGCCAACCAGGTCTTTGTGCGCCATTACACATATTGCTTTACTGGCACCATAAACCAGTGATGGCTGGTAACACTAAGCTGGATTTAGTTATCTGTTATCATAAGGGGATTATATGGCTGTTGGATCATTGACAAAATATGTGGACTGTAGTTGTGCAGATTGAATTGAAAGAGAGGGTTGTTGTTCGTTTCTGCTGGTTGTTACAGTTCTTCACGCTGCAGTTCTTCATAGGTGGTGGTGGCTTGTTCAGACCCCGTAGAAACTTGAGTTTTGTACCTGGTACCTAAACAAGCTTTCGTCTGAACTGTTTGGGAAGTCCAGTTCTCGTGTGTAGTCTTGAGTGGTTTTTAATGGAAGACAAATGACTATGCCCTTTAGAGAAGTCACTGCTGACATCGTCACGTGAAAAGGAGGACAGAAAGCCAGAGCCCTCCCCACCATGCTGCTGCACGTGTCATTCCCTGTCTAAGAGCAACGAGGCTGCAACAAGTGCGAATCATGGAGCTTCTCGTTCTTTCAGTGGTCGTGAAACAGGAAGTTCCGTAAAGCCTGGAAGCCTGCTAACAAACGCAGGTAACTTCAGACATAGGCAGCTAATTTTTTTTAAGTGAAAATGTTGCCAGCGATGTAAATTAGTTTGCTTTCAAGTCAGGGACTTTTTTACCATTAGAACAGCAGAGTACTGCATGATTCTGTATGGAAATGGGTTCATGGGTCTAGAAATATCTAATACTATTTCCTACATGACGTGTATTTATAGTAAATTCTGTTTTTAAAATTTTGCCCTTATTTAATGCGTTCCTAGTAGTGGACATCCTTTTATTTTATTTTTGATTACAGAATGTAAGGAAAATGAAACGCTGGCTTCGAAGTTGTCTGCCAAAAAAAGGTTATCTCTACGTGACAATGAGAACGATGATTTTCAAGTGGACAGGAAAAGGATTCGTCCTTTAGAAACTGAGCAGCAGGTGAGCAAAGTTTGTTGGCAGCAAAGTAATCCAGGCGTAGTTCAACAAAGCTGTCAAACGCCAGTCAACGTTTCAGAGAAGGGCACAGAGAGTGTTTGAGTCATGTTGCAGTCATAGTTTAGACTGACAGGGTTTGTTCATTTTTATTGTTATTTGTTACAAAGGAGTCTGTTGTTCCACTGAATTGTTCACAATACCATGTCCTAAATTACAGCTTGGATATTTAAACACCTAATATCCCCCAAACGTATTTATCCCCAGTTGATCTGTAAAGTTAAGTCAGAGTATGAGATTCTAGAGTTGAAAGTGCTTGCAAATATGTTTAGAAATACAAATAGTACTGTGAGTGTATTAGAGTTCTGCTTTATCTCCTGTCAAATGTGTTATCTCTGGCCTAATACATGGAGTGCAATATTTCTGTAATGTTTTCATCTGTGTCACCGTAGGCATCCCAGGACTTAGTCCTCATAGTCAGATGTGCACTGTAAATAGCTTTTACATTGCTTTAGAGTATTGCTCAGGTGGTCACTTCTGTTGGAGTTTTTAGATAGATATGGCTTGAATTTATTTCTTGTTTCAGATACGGAAGTTTCCTGCTTATGCTTATATCGTATTATAATTTCTATCAGTTTTGTAACAGTAGGAAATTAAAGAAGAGACTGGCAATAATTACAGATTTTTATTGTTGTTTTAATTTTTAAATTAAAACTTGATAGCTTTTTCCAAAAGACTTTTGTGTGGCTTAGACTTGGTTAAGCTGTTGATGAATGTTAGTGATGCTCCGTGTTACTGCAGTGGAAATGAAGTCACTGTCCGCCAGTACAGTGTAAGTAAGCTCGTACTTCTGTCCCGTGAATTTGAACGCGGTTCTTGGTTTTCCCGGCAGGTTAGGAAACGCCATTGTTTGGCAAAGAGAGTGCAGCTAGTTGATGCTGTAGAAGTTTATCATCGGAGAAAAAATGGAGAGCTGATTGTTCACTCTGAAAGAAGTGTGAAAAATGTGACTTCCTCTCCCCAAACAGTAAGTAATATAGTAGTATCTCTTACCAAAGGACTGTTATGTCAAGAGGAATTAAAAAAAAAAATTACTCTAAAGAGATTATGCATGAAATGCAGTTTGTTAGTATAGTTTCAGAAATCACTGTACTCTGGCTGCACTGCAGCCTAATGTAAAGGATCACAAGTATATAGGTTGCTTTAAAGTAGTATCTTGTTACTATCAATAGCAAGAACTGCGGGTTTTTTAACTCCTGATAGTGCTGTCTAACCGGTGTGCTTTGCAAAATGGTTTGTGAAAGCTGTTCTTCAGAACAGTGGGTTGGACTCTTTCACACTGTGGCTCCCCAATAGCACTGGATCTGGCGCAGCAATTTGGCCTGTAAACTTTCAGTATGTGACAGCAATCGTACAGCGGGTACAAATCTGTGTGTTATGTTCCAGTTTGTAGTAGATTTATGACATTGTGGAAGAACTTGAAACTAGGACCATGAAAATGAAGTGACATTGGAGTTTGTAGATTTTGTTCAACTTGCCATTCATTGTTTTGTGGTCTGTGTAGTCTTTCATTTGAAAGACAGCAGTTAGTATTGACATGTGTGCCTTCTGGACCTTGAAAAGGAGTGTGGAGAAAGCTGGAGCGGAGCAATGCAATATGTTGTAACAAGAAGCGAGTTATAAATATTGCACATGATTTAGAAGAAAAATCCTATGTGTTACCGTAACAGATCTACGTTTTGAGGGGGTTTTTGTTTGGTTTTGTTTTTTAAATTCTCACTTTCCATAGCAGAAGTATCACGTACGAAATTGAGATGTAAATATACAGCTGTTTCTGCAGCTTTCAGCTAGGCAGTGTCTGCATTTCCTGGTGTTTGAGTCTTACTCATTTTGCATAAAAGTTTGTTGAAGCAAAACCAGGAAAAGAAATCTGAGTCCATAGAGATGAATGTCAGATGCCAAATTGTGTTAGTGATGTAATCCCCAGGAATGCTTATTGCAGGCCGTGGCACAATAGTTGTTGTTGATGTTAAAATATAGGAGCATACCATGAAATCATGAAATGGTGTGTTTGAGACAAATAAAATAAAGGAATAGGGTCTGACCTGCCTTTCTTCAGTACAGAAACGTACTTTCTTCTTTCAAAAGACAAAGAACATTCTCCCTTTCCAGTGTGTTTTTTGGAAATGTTTGGAATGGTCTATTTGGAAATACGCTTGATTTCAACAAGTGTTTCAATTCTCTTTCCACTTCTTCCAACAGCACTTGGCTCTTTGTATGTCCTAAATTCACTTCTATTTTAATCAGTGTATGGTTTCAAGTCCAAGAGCTGTTTTCCAGCGTTCTATGCCTTTGTAAATGTAAAAGAAGCCAACAGCTTTGGTGTTACTTTAAGATACCGGGAGCTAAATCTTTTCTTGACAAAAGCAAATCTGTGTTCTAGGTCATTTGATGAGAAGTAATTTTTATCAGTTTGGGAAAGCTCTGTACATTTTTGAGTAGGATTTGAAATGATTTGTGCTGCTGAACTTCAGCTGGTAGTTTGAAATCCAAAGGCCAGCAGAGTGTGCTGTTGATTTTCAAATAAAAAGACCTCGCTTCCTTCCTTGATTGTAAAATTTGCTTTGGTGGGTATCTGAAAAACTCAATTTACAACTTCTAGAAATTTCATAGTAGAGATCAACTAACAGTTAAACAGTAAAATACTGATAGGAGGTTTTTTAATGAAAACTCTTCATTTTTGTAACAGTAGTTGACCGGTGTGGGTGTTACAATGTGCCATCCATGGCTCTGGTTTTGCAGATAGGCCAGTACAGCATACTGTTCCTAGTTCAAACACTGTGCTTACTGCTTTAGAAAGAAATAACCGAAGAAGAAATAAAAGTGTTTATTCCTGTTGAAGTTCCTTTTTAAAAATTAAAGAATAGCTGTTACTTTCCTGTGATGAACTTTTACTTGGCAGACTGAGAAATTGTCTGACATCAAGAAACAACTGCAGAAAGTAAGGCCTTATTTATCATTAGTAGTTCTGTGGCTTAACTACATTAAGACGTGAAGAGCATCACAGCATAGGCTGTGAGGTATAAACATGCTTTTCTAGTGAAGCTCATGAAATCAAGTGAGTTGAGGTTATGTGCAGCACTTATAATGGCCCTTGTATTTAGGATGATACAACAATGCACTCAAATTAATTTCTTAATCAATGAGATAACCCTGCCATTGTGTAACTTGTGTTTTCCTATAATCAATCCTGTGCTTAAAGCAAATTTAGTTTCTTGTCAAGTCCTTTTTATAGCCCAAGAGAGTGGGTTGGTTGTTGTAAGAGCGTGAGAGATGCTGCCCAGTGTTACTGCGTCAGAAGAACACTCGGAGATCCAGTGGGTGAGCAGGGATCTTCTGCCCAAGGTGGCTGCCTGTTCTTAGCTGCTTTCAGTGCAGAGCCTGGGAATCCACCCCTGTCCTTCTGCTGTTAATTCTTGCAATGGAAGGCAGTTCTAGTGTGAGCCTAGATGAGAAATTATACCCTTACGGTTGGTACTCTCTTGATTACTTCTGCAAAGTATACGGTCTGAGAAACTGGGGCAGCTGGGTTGAGGAATCCCCATTTATACTAGGTAAAAAAAGTAAACAGTAAATGGAGAGTAGTGTAACAAACACTTGGGGTATCAAAAAACAACTGTGAAAAGAATCTGTCTTAATGTGCTAGCCCATTGCAGTTTAACATATTGCTTACAACCTCCACAATGGAGTTTGAGTGACTTCTGTTACACATTCCAGGAGACTGGCAGCCTGTTACAATCAGGGTCTAGACTCCAGAATGGGCTAATTTACCACGATGGGATGAAGAAAGTTGTGGATTTGTATTACATGCTCTCACCTGACACCGTATCTGATCCTTTTCCCGCTGATTGACATTTTGAATGAGCTCTTTGAAGCAAGTTCCAGCTTAATTAAAACGTTTGCTTGGTTAGCAGTGATCTGTGAAAGCCTGTGATAAATATTGAAGCGGGTTCACCTGCTGGTTACTGTGAGAGGATAAACAGCTGCTTTGTGTGCTTCAATCAAGAGGCTGCAGCAGCAGCAGAATACTGTCCTTTGGCAGAGCTCAGAAAGGGGTAGTTGAAAAGCTCCGGTAACGTCACTGCCGATATCTCACTAGATTGTGCTTGTGTGATATTTCACACAAGGGGTATTCACTGCTGTCTCATTCAGATGGCTTTGTCACCGGGAAATGTAGATGAAGATACGAAGAACTCCTCTTACTTCTTTGTGTTTCAAAGATCATAGCCTCAGTGTTTGTTTAGCTCTATTTTACACGTAGGACAGGTCGGTGGACTTGATTATTCCTTTTTTAATCGCACTTCCACGTTTTTGCCATATAAATATTGATGTGATAGGCTGTTTTATCTGCTCCCTGGCAGAAGTAAGAACAAGCTGGATTAGCCCAAGGTCCATATAGTCTGGTATCTGATCTCTGTTAGTGGATGTTTCTGATTAAATACTGCAGAAAGCGGAGGAGTATCTTTTTTTTTCCCTCTCCCAAATGAAAAGCTCAGATTCAAACGGCTGAAAACAGGTTTAGTTCTGAAGCCAGAGAGTATTATGAAATAGTTTTCTGTTGTCTTAATATGAATTATTTCTACTCAGCCCCCCCTAATATTTCCATAAATAAGTTGAAACTTTTTCTGATTTTATTATAATTTAACCAGTATCTCTGTGTTAGGAGTCTAAAAGTTTGTACTTTGAGGCAATGCAATGGAAGCTGCCATGTTGCAGGTGCCTCTTTGTTCAGCTGGCGAGAGTATTCTCTTTCCTTTTGCTCTGGTAACAGGAGATTAACACCACGTTAGATTTTGCTGTGTAGTATCGACCATAAATTATTTTATAGAAATCTAGAATTAAAATATTTGGGTTTTAATGAAATTTAAAGATGGCCAAACTGTTTTCCAAAGGATAACAAAGAATTCAAGTGCCAATTAACACACTTGAATAATGTGCAAATAACGTGAAGAACTCAGCTTTTAAACTGTTTTAATAATTTTCTTAAAGTTTGTCTTTGTTGTCAAAGACCTTCTAAAAGACGTTTTATTCATTTACGTTTCTGTGGCTTTCAGAAATGTTATGACTACTGCAGGCAGTTTTTTACTCTTACTAGTTACTATAAAATCAGACTGAGTTTACAAGTTTCTCAATGTTGATTTTTTTTTAAAACTTTTTTCAAAGTTAAAGGTAACAATTTAAAACTGAAATACTGACTAAAGTGCTTCTTAAAGCTATTATTATACTAGTTCCAAACCTTTTAAGACAAACTTTTAAGGCCACCTGTAAAACACTGTAATTTATAAGCCTTACACATAAGAACACTTTTAATTCTTTTTGTTAAAAAAAAATGTTCATTTTTTTAACCCATTACAGAAGACCCTTCTGTTAATGTTTATGTATATTTATTTGAACTGCACTTTTCATGGTGTTAGAACAACTTCTAACAACTTCTGCAAAATAGCTGCCTGATCAGTCCTAGTATTTTTCTATTACTTTTATCTGGCAAGCGAAGCGTGAGGCTTAGCATTAGCAGTGAATTATTAGTGATATAGTATCATCCTGGAGTTCTGTGTATTCTTTTTCCTTCTGAAAACACCATCTGACTTGAATTAAAAGATAAACATGTTCTTAAAGGCCCTACACAGTAACCGCTTCAGTTGTATTAATTGTTAGCGTGGTGATGTGGTTTTCATTATTTCAAAGACCAAAACAGAATGTAGATGATAGAAATATCAAGGCACAATTTGCATTGCAGTTCTCTGTGCGAGTACAAACTGAGCCGAGTATTGCTGCGTATGTAACATATACCATATGTCAGCTGTTTCCTGCTTCGCTGTTGACAAGAGCCCCATTCATAACTCTTCTTTTTATCCTTTCAGTGAATAAGTAATTATTCAATATAGGAGGCAGGATATTTGGAACTGGCTATTTAATGTGGCAGCACACCGTAATGAAATCTGCTGTTACTGGCAACCTGAGAGGGGAGTGTAACAATTCCAGCATGGGTGTAACTTTATCTGCTTTGAGGGCCTGTTTATTTGGCACATCAGCGAACCTTTTATCCCGTGAGTGGCAGCTCCAGCAGGGTTACATTTACATGCCTTCTATCACGTATTGTAATGTTTAATGGCAGACAAGGCTGAGTGGGACTGAGGGTAACACGAACTTGCTTTTCCTCAGAGTGGAGGCTAAAAGACAGCTTGATCCCCAGAACTGTGGTGTAACACATGGCGTGACTTAGCAGTTGTTTATAATGGATAATCTTACTGATTACAATTAAAAGGGGAGGGAGGACTATTTGAGCGGTCAACTACATGTTGTTACTTGCACTGTCACCTGAAAACCAAATACAAACTCTTTTACACTAGAAGACTTAATTATTTTTTACGGAGGTGTGCATGGACATGGTTACTCGTGAGTTACTTGTTTTCTTATGTGTCTTTTCACACTAATTATTATAATTTCATCACAATTGTTACAGTTTTTTCTATTATGAAAGACAGTGCTTCTCAGGAAGAAAAAATCGGCTTTTAACCAATATTTTACAGGTTTAGCTTCTGTTTAGAATTATTCCCTATGTGTCTTCTATTCTCCTAGTTACTAGATGGCCTCTGACCTAATGGCATGGCAAACATGTTTCTAATGGAGAGTGTATGACGTAGTCTGTCTTATCTGCAAACAGATTTCATTAGACTGTCCAGATTGCTTCTGCTTGCTTTAAGGAGAAATGTTCTCGATATTTTAATCTGGGTGTCTGCTCCCGAGGTTTTCTTCACTGGATGTCCTGGACACTTCTTGTTCTGCAACAGGAGTGTCCTTATGCTGAAGCTTAAAAGCAAGAAGTTTATTTTCGTTATCTGCTTGTGCAAATACTGCACCGGAATAATAATTATTTCTATGCTTGGGTTGTGATAAAGTTGTATTTAGGGATTGCTAGAGGATTTTTAAGGTTTTGGGGCATGAGGACGTGGTGTGTCAGCTTTAACGTTTTTAAACTTTTGTCTGTTTGAGAGGCCAGCCTGGTGGTTTAACAGGCTGTCTTGAACTGTCCTGGAGGGCATTTTCTAAATAGACCATAAGCAGATTTAGCACGTTCGTCTCACAGTGGGAGTTTGTTAATCTTTTTTTATGTCTTTGATTGCAGTCTTCTGGCCTTTGCACTGAGTGTTCCTGTTCTTCGCGAAAAGAAACCAATAAAGATACCAGTAACACAAAGAAGAAAGAAAATGGAGATCGCTCGTTCATTCCCAAAATATTTTTTGGAACACGCACACACAAGCAAATATCCCAGATTACCAGAGAGTTGAAGAGAACGGCGTATTCCACTGTCCCTATGACAATTCTTTCTAGCCGGGATTATACCTGTATTCATCCAGTGGTATCTAACAGTGGTAGTAACAGGAATGAAATGTGTGTAGAATTGCTGGAAGGAAAACATGTGAGTAGTTTTGTTTGAGAAAATGAGCATTCATTTAAACATACTGAAACAAAAGATAGTTGAACGGTTGGAGTGAGTAACATTTTTTTCTTCTTTACGCTATGCTGATTAAATATTTTTTGTAATTTGGTTTAAATTAAAATATTAGTTGTTAGAAAGTGTTGAACACAGTATCAATATTGGGGAAAAAAGTATAATGATAGGAATATTTATGATTGACAGTTAACGCTCTTAAGCTTAGTAGAGCTTAAATTGTCTTTGATTTTATAGATGAAGAAGGAAGAAGTGTCCTTTATTGATGCACATTTTAGGAATGTGGATATGCCCGTTTTCTTTCTGACATTGTGTTTTTCATTATTGTCCAACATAAAAAGTAGCTGCTAGAAATGTTTCTGGGAAATAAAGTCAAATGCATATAACAATCTGGAGAATTTAAGCTTACTTGTTTTTCGGTATTGTTTGTAACCACTAACTATCCGTGCTTATTTGCTTTTAGGGCAAGTCCTGTCTTTACTACCATGGTGTTCATAAACTCAGTGAACACCATGCCCTACAGTCTGCACATCGGATGTATCAGGCTTGGGACATTGAAGATCTAGTGAGCCTTGGAAAGAAGCTTCGTGCCTGTGCATATTTTGCAGCCAGAGAACTCATGATGGGCGCAGATATTGTCTTTTGTCCTTATAATTATCTCCTCGACCCGCAGATACGGGAGAGTGTAAGTATATTTGTAAGAAAAAGATTGCAGTATCTGAAGTTAAAGGGAAGAAGTTAAAAACGTAATGTTCAGTGGCTACGGTCAATTGAAATCCGGTTTATATCTAAAATATAACTCCTGGATGACAGAATTTTTCCCATTTTATCCAACGTAAGCATTCCTGTATTCCAGGTAAAGCTTCCACTGGTCTTGTGCTCTAGCTGATAGGTCACTTTTTTTTTTATAATCAGTGACACAGAAACCCTTGCTAACTTTACCATTGTTTGCTTTATGGAGATTGTAGCAGGTTCAAATTATATTAATCGTTCAGGCTGAGATAAGACTTTTCCCCTGCCCCTCCTGTTATTTTTTAGGTTACAGAAATTGTATCAAAAAGATGAAAACTCTGTTGCTTGCACCATGATGTAGAATGTGCACTTTTTAAACTGGATCCTGTTAGTTGCTCTTTCTCATTGATGTCGTTCACTCTGTTTTACTAGACAATACTTTTCTTTTTCAGATGGACATTACCCTAAAAGGCCAAGTAGTCATTTTAGATGAAGCCCATAATATTGAGGACTGTGCTCGGGAGTCAGTGAGTTATGGTGTTACAGAAAGTCAGCTAAGAGCTGCTCGAGAAGAGCTGGATTTCATGGTCAACAACAACATCAGACAGAAGGATCATGAGGCCCTACGGGCTGTGTGCTGCTCTTTGATAAAGTAAGGCAACTCTTTTTAATTCCATTATATCAACTAGTATTTTTTTAAATTATATATAGATTATTTTTGCTGATGCAATTTACTGGTTACTGTGTTATATGAGATAAAATGCAACAGAGGTAAACTTCAAACTATGCAATCGTGTGACTTTTGTTCATATGAGGATTCCAGAGGCTTTTGATCTATATAAAGAAAATACTCATCTTACTCAAAGGGAAACGTTGCAATTTTGTTTTGAAAAACATGTTATGCTCTCGATTCATGTGCTGATCTGCATGGGACTTACTGACCTAGTTTATGAAGTTCTGTATGAAAATTTTACCTGAGATAATTTTCATCTTTCACATGCTTCTGTTTGGTTATTTGACAAAGAGTAACAGCATTATTTAGCTCACATTTATAAAACGCTTTCAGAGCCTTGGAGGTGTTTAGAACAGGTTGGAATCTGTTCTTGGAATCTGACTGGAATCTATTTGGAACAGATTCTTCATAGTTAAAAGTGAATTTATCAGTTATGCCCTTTGTTTTCCCTGTGAAATAACTCAAACTTGAGTAAAGAGGTGAGGGTCTAAAAAATGGGGGGGTACCTGCACGTTCTTAGAAGAGCCTTGATGAAATCTTCGGAGAATTCAGGTGGCAAATTCTTTGCCCAGTGCATACACGATCCTTTTAGAATCTCTCATTATTTTCAGGCACGAGTTGGTCACGCAGAATTATTGATCATTCTTTCTCCCTGGCCTATGTTAGTGGAATGTGGTTTTGATGATTTGCTTTTGTAGAGAAATTGAAATGAAAGATGTGCTGGAGCTCTTCGTGCCTGCCTCGTTGGAACACAAGGATTGTGGAGTTCAGTGGATAGGGAAATAGGGGTGATTGAGGGAGTGGTTTTGAAAGCAAGACTTGGTCAGTAAGGCAGAAAAAAGCTGAAAAAATACAAAATATGCTTCTCTTCTCTGCTTCTTCCTGCCTTTGTACCCACAGAGGAGCAGGTAGTAATAACTAAAAAGAAGGTAAAGAAACAATGGAGACAGAATTGGAAGGGGAGGACCAGAGCAGAAGGAGAAAATCATGAGAGGTGCTGGAGCAGAAGCAAATGGACTGGGGGCAGAAGCTCAGGAAGGGAGGGGAAGGGCAAAAGTCTTTTCGGTGGCTAAAGCTGAAACAAGGACAGAAGAGTCTGTCACCACTGGAGAGTTTGAATTCAACTCATAGCCCATAACTTTTGAACCTTTCTTTTGAGGAATCCAAGGACTGAAAGAGTTCAGAAACCCACTGCTAGTGTGTCCCTGTACAGCAAAGTCAGCAGAAGAGACATGAGTAATGATTCAGGTGGCTTTGAAGTTAACTGGACTCTGATTCAGTGCATGTCAAATCCTCATTTTGTTGCATTAGTGGTTGGTGAAATACACTTTGGACTACGCCACAGCAAGTAGTTCACCATTTCTTCTATCATTTCTCTATTTTAGGAGTTAATGTTTACGTGTCCGAGAGAGAAGTCACTTCGTTTTCTTATTTGCAGAAATTAATTCTACATTGAATATTTCAAATGTTAAATTTTAGTAAAAGATGAGAAGAGCACGTGTGGACATTTGATTGCCTCAAGCTTTTTAACCTTCTCAGAAAAACTAAGGTTGATTGTCTTGGCAAATCTGCCAACAGCATGAAAAGCAGTTGTTGGAAAGCAGAAGACTGGGTGTAAATGGCCGGTAACTGGTAAAACACTGTTGTGTAGTGACGTGGCTTTGCCAAATGCATGGGTAATTAGAAAAACTATTTCAGTTATAAAGATCCTGGGCCCTCATTCCAGAAAGCACTTAAGCACTTAGTGCCACAGAGGTGCTAAAATGACTTTTCTGAGGAATTTGAAGATAGACCGATACAGGTGTGCTTGCAGGCTTCTCCGGGGAGATGCAGATTCCCCATTGGACAAATGTTCAGTGGAGAAGCTGCATCGACATGGGAATTCCTGGTAGGGAGGGACGGAGAAAATCCACTTTCTTGCATTGAAGGCATGTTTGATAAATCTTTTCCTGAAAATATTGTATACACCAATTTTTACTTTAAAACTGTAGATATCTTTCTGAGAATCAGGCAAATCTTATTTAAGTATGCTGCTTTACTCTCAAAATCACTTAACAGGCATTTCAAGTAAATGCTTTAACGTTGGACTTAAGTGGATGGAAATTATTTGAGGATTTGCTTTTTCTTTGTGGCATTTTAGTATTAGGAAGGTTGCTGTGTTAAGTTTATATTTGCATTTGTAGCATGAGCATTTCAAAAGTAGGTGGTGGTTGAAGTTCAGAACAGAGAAACAGAGGTTTTACATTTCCTGAAATGTTTTACTTGTTGTAAATCTGTTTCATTTCTGTCATAGTGGCATTTTCCTAATTTTAGTTTCAGGTCTTTGTATGTTACATTTGAGGAAATGGGGCAGAGTACTACACTGGTGAAGCTCTGCCTGTGTCAGTGATCATCATTCCTGTAAGATAAAACAAAATATAGCCAAAGAAGTTACTGTTACGGTAGTATTTGTGGGGTTTTGTTTGCATTTAGCCTGGCAAAAGGAAAGGTTTTTGGAATTGTTCCGTTGATCAGATTATATGCAGTGACAGGACAGGAAATTTGGAACTGAAACAGTCACTAAGCCTTGTTGCTTTAGTGGATAATGATTAACTGGGTTTACAGGTCCATATTTTGAACGGTTGTGGAAATGACAGCTGTCTTTCTGATGCCTCCTGCCGGTTGATGGAGCAGGCAGCGTAGGCATTTCACGAGTGGGAGGGAGGGAGGCAGCCTGCTTGTCTGGACAGAGGGAAGGGCTCATAATACTGTGGTGATAATGGAGGACACAGATTTTAGCTCTGCCACGGATGAGGTGGTCTGCGTGTTTAGATCATATTAATAGAAAGTCCTATCACATTTTGCATTGCCAGTACTGTTACAGTTCTGCTTAACTGTCACATTGTAGCAGAATTACGGATACCTGTAGGTAGGTTAAAATAAGCACCTTTTTATTGCCCTGCCTTTCCTTACTGTATATAAATATTTAAAGTATTAAATTCATGCCTCAAGATTTGCTCTTAAGAGGAAAGTCTGCAGCTGCCAGGGAGGGTAAACTAACTTTCCTCAGAGTAATAATGAGTGGCTCTAAAAGTACAGCAGAAATCTTTCTTAAATGAGCCTGACGTGTTCTGTCATAAGAACAGATTGTATTTTAATCTTTTCTTTATTGTAAAGATATTATACGATGATAAAATGTATAGCAACAAATTCTCTCACTTCCATGAGCTGCATCAAGAGCAGTTCCACAGAAGTTGGTTCAAAAGTGGAAAAAAATGACGTAAGGAAAACAGATGTTGTAGAATATTGATCATCATCATAGATGTCTGGTACAATTTTTGAAGTTTGGTTTGTACCTGCAAAGTATCTCTAAATCTCTTCAATTGAAATTATTTCCGATTTCTCTCTTTTTACAGCTGGTTACAGGAGATCTCTAGTCAACTAGTCGAAAGAGGGTATGAAATGTACAGCAAGTTTTGGAGTGGAAAAGAAATGCTCTCCATTTTGCACAAAATGGGAATAACTGCAATTACTTTTCCCCTCTTACAGGTAACGTGGTGTACTGTATAAGCGAGTACCAGAGTGCATTATATTGGTGGTGTTAAACTTCTTGAAATGTGCATAAGTTAAATGCTAACAGATCTTTTCATTTACTGCCATACTGAAAAGCTGTCTGAAAACCAGGAGTAATCCACCTGAGCTACTGTAATTTGTGGAGGTTCGGTGTTTTAAAGGATCTAATTGATGACATACAATTATTTGAATTAACTCATTTAGTCAGTGATACTTTTGTTTGTTCTATCCACCTGTGTATTTATTGACTGTTAAAATGTATTTACCCTATTTTCAAATTTATCCCTCCTTTCTGTTTGTGTTGTTACTTTTCCAGTTCTGTCTTCAGTCCAACTTTATAGGTATCTTAGGTGAACTTTCCAAACCATGTGCTGTAGTCTTGTATCTGTATGAGCTTTGATTTTGAGAAGATGCTTAGAATGTTGTTCATGCAGAATTTGTTTGCCTCTTACAGAAGAATCTTGCTACTGTCCTGGAAAAAGAAGAAAAAGTATCGGTGTTCGGCAAAGAGGAACTTGTTGAGATACCAATTGTGAGCCCTGCCAGTCAGATTGTGCTGAGAGGGTTATTCATGGTTCTTTTCTGTCTTTTTAAAGATAATAGCAGGTGAGTGCAAGATCACAGCCCCAGCTGTGTGGTGGTGTTTTGCTCATCTGCTTTGCTGAACTGCCACTTTCGTTGCTGAACACCTCGGTTATGGTGCGTGGCTTCTGAGCGCAACCAACATTTCAGAAAGTGCTGGAAAACCTATTTGTGTGGAAAGAATTTAAACACTACTGAATTGTTTTTTCATTCATAAATAAATTCAAGTATTGAAGAAACTTATCTGAAGGTTAGGTGTAAGTTTTCTTGATGTGTTGGCAAGTTAATGCTGTCTCTGCTTTGTATGAGCTTAATGCTTACAGTTTGATTGCTCCGTTGTAGTTTTTATGGGTATTTCTGTATCTCTATATAGGTATGCAGATGACTACAGAGTTGCTGTACAACAAACTTACGCTTGGATGAATGAAAAGCAACCTGACGTTTCAGAGACAAGTTCCTTCTTAACACAGCCCAGGCATAAAAAGAGTTTGCGGCAGAAAACTGTAGTCCACATGCTTAATTTCTGGTGCTTGAATCCTGCCGTGGTAAGCTGAGGGTGAAGTAGGAGGCCTTAAGTAATATGAGTGGTAACAAATACATAGAAGATCTTAAAGTGATTGTGTTGATTTTCCAAGTTTCCCTTCTTCTGTCTCCAATGTAGGCTTTTTCAGACTTAAGTGATGTTAGAACAATTGTTCTGACATCTGGTACGCTCTCTCCAATGGATTCATTTTCTTCAGAGCTTGGCGTGAAGTTTTCTATTCAGTTAGAAGCCAATCACGTTATTCGGAACTCACAGGTAAACTTTTTCATCATTGTTCCCTCTCCTGAGGTGTAATGCTGGCCATTGGGAAAGAAAGAATAACTTGCAAATAAAAATGACAAACGCATTCCGTAAGTACAAAGTGTACAGAACAGACTACTGCTTGGATTAATGTGGTCATAAAGTATGTTTTAAAATGAAAACGTCAATTTTTAGCTGCTCCCCAGGAAAAGCTGAAGTCATGCTATTTTGATAATAACCATCTTATATCAATTACTGCACTTTCTCTTGTGTTTTTAAGTACTGAAATTAATTTGTTTAGAAATATCTCAATATTTTCCTTCACACCTAAAATTCCATTATTTAACCTAAGGTAATTTAATACAGTTTGTGTTGTGTATCTTAGAATTAACTTTTTGAATATGAAACACACCAGGTTTGGGTTGGCACCGTTGGAGCAGGCCCTAACGGTCGGAAGTTGTGTGCTACGTTCCAGCATACGGAGACCTTTGAGTTCCAAGACGAGGTGGGAGCACTCCTGCTTTCCGTGTGTCAAAGAGTTGGCCAAGGAATTCTGTGCTTTTTGCCGTCCTATAAGGTAAGGAAATCTTAATTCGTATACTACCTCTGAAACCACGCACGTTCCACTTGGAAATGTACTGTGTGATGTTTGCTTTGTGCGTCGACATATATAAATGTATATAAAGTAAAGGTCTTGTAATAGCACGTTGTGATTAGATTACATTGCCTTTTCTTGGATCTCATGTTGGCTGCCATACAAGTTGGATTTCGTGAAAAAACACGTTCACATTTGTTTTCAGCAGATGTGCACATTAGCTTAAGATACAATCATTGTGATTAGTTTAAAAAAAAAAGTCAGACTGATTTTTTTTTTTCTTAGATTTTCCTGAATGTTCTGAAGTGCTTTTAAAAAAATTCTAAATCTCTTCTCTGTAAGCACACATCATGAAAGGAAACTTCATGTGTTTAACTCAGCCGCAAGAATGCCTTTGCAAGTGCTCTCTGTGCTAGTTGAAGTTGATTTCTTCTTTAATTGGAGTAAATTTCTTCTTTCCTTCTTTGTTCCATTTCACTGCATTGGAGATTCTAGGATGTTCTTCTTGAATCGGGGGATTGCTGCAAGGAATCATGTCTCCATTTCCAGCTGTGTTCTATCTTATTTCACTGACAACAGATATCTCATTATGGTTAATCTGTAGCTCCGTAGTTTTGCTCCCTTCTCTATTTCTTCTTGCTGTTATTCATGGTCAGCTCTGAGGAAAGGAATATAAATCTGTTATGCCTGTTTTTCTTGTAATGCTTGCAAGAGTGTGAACTCCTTAATTTTAAACCATTGTTTATGATTTTAAAAAAACCTCTCCACAAACAAAACAAAAACCTCTGAGAACCAAAACCCCGAAAGTCCTACCAAATGAACAAACCCTCAGCATAATGGAAATAAGGATTTCAGACCATTTCCCTCATCTCTAGAGTTACTTAACAGATACTATTTAAAAAAAAAGGAATAAAAATGATTTATTCTTTTTGACAAAACCTTCACATTAGTTTTTAACTGAAGAGGCTGCAGAGCCAGGGTTTGTGTTGGCTTGGTGTCTGTAAAGAATTGCAGCCATCAGTGCCATTACTAACAGTAACCATTAGGTGACCACGTTAGACCAGGTAATGCACAGTCCCTGAAAAAAGCTGATTACTGACTGTTTAAGCTGGCTCTCAAAACTGTGCACTTACAGGCCAAGTTAACGATCTGAAAAGAAAGTTTGCGTTCAGTGTAAGTATTTAAATGGGAGCATCTTTCAGTTTTCAGCAACATCGTCACTCCTTTCCTGAAGTCGACAGTGTTGAACAGTATGTGATAGTTGATCTATACAGACCTGACAAATATTTATGAAAGTTTTTATGAGAATGGTAATCGGAACTGAAAGTCTAGAGAGATGTAATGACATTTAGTAAAGAAGAACAGAGATGGCTGGACAGTTCTGGTACCCTTCCCCCTCTCGTGCCCTTCTGTTTTACTGAAAGGTCATCTAGCTAAACACGTTGAGTGGTTTTTTTCCTTTGTGGGAACACTTCCATGATCCTAGCGAAAGTATTGATAAGTATAAATTGCAGACAATTGAAGGCTGATATTTTAAAATCACATTACCAATATTTTTCTACGGATGCCCTTTTTCATTCTACTACTTTTATTCTGGATTGTGTCGCCTTTAAGTCTGTGATTAATATGTTGAAAACACAGTATAATGTAAGCATAAGCATATTAGTACAGGGAAAACAAAGTATTCTTCTTTCATCGTCATACAGAATATTGCTTATCTGCACATTTGCATTTCAAAACTGATTTTCAGAGATTTTCACTGGGAAATTGCTAAGTCTCTTTAAAAAACTATGGCTTTTAAAGAAATTGTTCAAGGCTATCAGAGCTGATTAATAAACCTTGTCATGTACCTCACTAAGTTATGAGTTAAGCAGATCTTTTAAGGACTCAACCTGTTTTCTGAATTGGGGTTTCAACTTTGGAACAAGTGAAAAATAGAGTCTTTTTAAATGTGTGGAAGGCTGAGGGCAGTGCTCTGAATTTGGAGCCTCATCTGTCCAGGTGATTTGATGGAGCTGGAATTTGGGCATGTACCCTGGATTTCAGTTTGGTTGCGTTACCGATGCATTTTTGAGTGCAGCATCCTCTTTCAGTTTTAAGAATTTGTGGCTCAGCAATGATGTCCTTGCCTCTGCACCTCCGACAGAAGCTCTGCTGTTTGGCTGGCTGTTTCAGTACCTCACTTTCAGCACTCACACTGCACATTTTTACTTGTGTGCCTGAAAATTTCTTTGTCAATTATCCCTAATTAGTTTGCTTTGTAAACAAAGTTTATTTTTCTGGAAAGCCCATTATTAATTTAATTCAGGTAGTAAAGTTTTATGTTACTTTCCTTGTTGGATATAAGGAGAGTGCTAGATATAGATGTAGCATCTTACTGCACTTCCGTTCATTTCCATTTGCTTTGAATTTCACAGACGTTTGTTCGCGTTAATAAAATATAGGGATATGTTCTTTTTTGTTGTGAGAATGGTAACTCAACACTTGTTGGCCTCAGTCTGTGGGAATAGAAAGAAGTTGAGACACAACCTGACACAGTTTGTGGTGAAGGGTGTGGGGACCCTTGAGCTAATACCCAAGCAGGGCTCTCTTACTGCTTGTCCTGTTACTCAGAACTTCACTGTAAGACGTTGGAAATAAAGTTTTAAAAACAATCCACCTGTTACCTTCCCCTGTGCTCCTCCATCCTCTGTTTTTTCAATCAAAGCAGCTGCGGCAGAAACAGCTTAGTGCAGTTTTGTCGGAAAAGACTGCCGCGTTATCTCTGCAATGTGAATAGGAAAAAAGCAATAGCGGGGAAACTCTGCTTTATCTTACTCAGGTGCTTGAATTAACATTTTTCATGGAAGAGTGACTGTTTAAAATATACACATGGCAAATATCTGAGGTTAGTGATTCAATGGAGGAAAATGCATGAATGAGACGAGAACAATGCATCAGAGAGACAATAGACATCTCCGCATGTGATAGGTGTCTGTTTATGCTCTGAGTAAGTGTGATGCCGTGTTTCATGAATGGGATAATCCACAATAACATGCACATTTTTATTGTCATTATTGGCATTGTGGTGCACTGACCTTTTAAAAAATAAGCTTAATCTCAACAGCTACTAAATTGCAAACCTAGATAATTTCTAGGGCTACTAAAACTGGTGATACTATGCAAGAAAAATGCATTTATATGAAAATCAGTAGCAACTCTGGCAAAAACACTCTATAAAAGAGAATATCAGAAGGTGAAAAGATTACTCAGAAATCTAAGATGCTTTTAAACAAGATTAAGATAAGGACCATTAGGGTTCACATTGCCGACCTGTCTGCATTAAGATATATCTTGCCTGGTGCCTGCATCCTTAGATGATTCATTCAATATGTGTCATATCAAAGTCAAGGTATCCAGCTAGGAGAAAAATGCTAATGCTTATAAATTTTAGTCATAATCCGTCATGATGAATTAACTGACCTTTCTTTAGTAGCTTTTTTACAAAATAAGCTCTGGACGATAATGTTAATGATGGCAGTTTAGTTTGTTTTTTTCTTTTTTGCCTTGAGACATTGTTGGTTAATTTGTATCTGCTAATTGTTGAGCTGTAACCTGAAAGTAGAATTTTAAAAATAACATAGTACTCAAAAGGGTTTGAATGACTGTTTTCAACAGTAGAGCTTAGGAACTGGTAAATGTTCTTTGCTTGAGAAGCCAGGATTTGTTTACTACTCTTATCTTTTCTCCTACGTCTTTCAGATGCAGCGTTCTCCACTGATTCAGATAAATCGTATTTCTTTTGTATCTGCTTTCCATTGTAAAGCTTTAACTTTTGAGGTTAAAAAGAATTAACTGAGGTTAATGCTGCATTGCTTTTGCTGTTTCCCTTGAGAATTTTAAGGTAAGGTTATGATGACACATACATAGTAACTTCTGTTACTTGCAAAAAATAAATGCTGAATTCTGTATTTGAGTACTATGTATTTCATAATTTTAAGGGCTGCTGGTTCAGAGTTTAAGTTCTGTCGGTCTTATCCCATTTTTCTATTCTCTTGGCTGATCATGTTTTCTCGCTGAGAACAGACAGGATTGGGTGACAGTCAATTCATTTGGACTGCAACAACCCTGTTTATTGCCTTGGATTCCTTTCCACGTTTAAGGTATCAACCAAAACCGTGGTGAGGCTGTTTACCATTCTACTGACAAACCCTTCTTGACAGTGTTACACGACTTTAGGCAAGCAGGTCTTAACAATGTTAATTAACACTGTGAGCAGTGTAGAGCATGGCTTTATGGCACATAACTTGTGCTGTTTTCAAACAGCGTGAGAGTCTTCAGGCTTAGCCTGAAATAAACAGGAGGGACCTCTGTGTAACCTCTGACTACTGCACTCTCCTGCCATTGCACAGCAGCGTGTCTGCGCTGGATAGGAGACCAAGTCCTTGAATATGCTCTCTCCTGGCCTGGACATTAATGTGCCACCCCTATATATGGCAGGCTGAGGGAGGGATATAGTATCGGTATTAATTCTGAATGTCTGGCTCTTAGTTTAAGACAGACTCCTTTTCTTATGAGATTTGTATGAGGTTGGTAGAAACTATTTTTTAAAGTCTATGTTAGTGTGGCAGAAAATTAATTGGTCTTAACACTGAATGCAGAACAGAATATTTTCACTTCTAAAACTTTCCTGAAACACAGTTTTGTAAATAAAGTATAAGAAACCCTTTTTTTTCTGCCATTAATAAAAAAACCCCACACTGCCTTCAGACAACTTTTTACTTATTTAATAAATTACTTCAATAAATTTACAAAAGATGGTAGTCTGTTTAGTCAGGCCTATTAAAAGCATTAAGATTTGGGCACTGGCTGTTAAAATGAGTAAATGGCAATATCACAAAGTCAAACAAATGCCAAAAAACATTTTCCAGAGTACTGGGATTGTAACAATACCATTAATGAGGGCAAAGAGGTTTTAATGCAATTTGCACATTCTAAAGTTTCAAAAAGAGGTTTTGAGTTAGTGCATTATTAATGTTTTGAACATCTGGAACTATGTAAGAGCCATAGACATTGAGCAAGTGCAGGATTTCCCTGCTTGGTCTGATACTGACTGATTTCCTCCCTAGCGAAAAGCTGGTTTTAAGGAGTTTGAGACAGTAAAATGACAATATCCAGATAGGAGATAAACATTCCACAGTGTCTTTTTGCTTGTAATGAGTGTGGAGGAAAAATGAGAGACCATTAGGTTTGTGCAGCGAAAAGGTGAATTTGAAATTAAATAGGGAAACAGCTCTTTGCACCACAGACAGTTGCTCCATGGTGCAGTTGTGCTAATTGCAGAGTGCTTGTGTGAGCAATTATCTAGTAACGTTGGGTGGGTTCCATAAGGTTGCTTAAATATTTCTGTTGGATGTAATTGGGTATAATAGGCAGAAATATAAGGGATAAATGGTTTATTGAGAGTAATAATCTCCTTGATATTCCTGTTGACAGCTGTAGGAGTACAGAGAGGAAGAGATTTACTCCTGTGTGTACATATTTGCAGGCTGTAGGGATGGGTTCACACAAAGTATGTTTTGTGACAAAAATTTCTGCTTTGAAGTTAAATAAGCATTAACTTCCTGCGTAATTTTACTGTTAGAGAATGTAATTGACAGTGTTAGAGCTTTAAAATGATAGAAGCAGCAGAACATTTCAATGTGTCATCTAGTTTTAGATCTTTTAACTGTAGCCAATACCCTGCATCACATTCACCGGGATGGAAAGAAAGGAGGCCTTTAAACAGGCTGCCGTATCAGGGGTAAGTTACGAAATAATTGTAAATTAATAATGATACTCACTTTCTGCACAGCATTTGCTTTCTGCTGTCAAGGGAAAGGCATTCTCTTACTCCAGAAGCCTTATTTGTTGGAGCCAAACTGCTGCAACGCTGCTATTACAGTATGTAAGAAACCCTAAAAACAAGAAAAGACTTCAGGGAATTGAATTCTGTCATCCTTGCTACTATCTCAAGTTATGTGCAAGTACCTAACAATAAAAGTAGAGCGAAATGTTGGAAGAGCAATTAAACAACATGTGAGAAGCACTCTGTGTCTCTCTCCTGGCACTCACAACCCTCTGCCGTGTCCCCTGGAAGTCACTGGAGTATTTTCAGGGACTGCAGAGGGTTGAGGTAGGGCTCGTGACACTGGTTTTTGTTTTTTTTTTTCTTTGAGGGGCGCGGGGGGAAACCCAAACCAAACCCAAGTTATTGCCAGATCCTAAATGAAGATTTTTGTGGAGTGATTTCTCTCTGATAGGATGTAGTTTTGGGAAAATGAGATCTGAAAAAGCCAAATGCTAATCACTCAAATTGTGTTTCAACATTTGTACCTAATAAATGTAGTTGGAATTTTGTTTTACTTATCCACTATTCTTCCTCCATTGCTTGTTTTTCACTCTTACTCTGCACTGGTAGTTTTCTTTCTGATCTTTATCTCAGCTTCATGATTTATAGGGTTTTTTTTCCCCATTAATCATATACAATATCTACTTTCACTTTTATTCTCCATTTTTCCATCACTTAAACATTTAGATGGTTTGTAATACAAGCTGTCTAGCTGTTGGGGCCCTCGCATTCATCCAACTGAACAATCTTCAGGCTTGGTGTGCATTATCTGAGGCGTCTTCTGAGAGCGCCAATAGCTCCTGTAAATCTTACTGGGATTTCTGCAGTCTCCAGTTTCTGTTTTCCCCGTTGATATGGACATAGCAAAGACACACATGTAAAAATCACTGTGTGTGGTGGAAGATTTCAACCATTCCATGACGACTCTCTTTTCTCTGCCTCAGACAGTGAAGACTGTTTGTGGGTGGTGTTGGTTCAAATAGAGAAGGACAGCAGCAGAAGGAATAGTGAAATTTGTATGAAAAGAATTAGAATAAGAGATTTTCTGAAACCAGGTATATAAACTTTTTCTTCGAATGATGCTGGCAAACCTTCTTTCGTGTCATCAGTTCAATTGAGTTACTCTGCCAAACTCAATTTGAAGATGGAGCTGGCAGTTCACACCCTGACGAGATCATTTCTTGTGTAAATATAGAGGCTACTGCAAGGTTCTCCTGGAAATAAGAAAGCCAGAATAGTGCTGAGTTCTGCTCAGAAGTTCTCCTCAACTTTCAAAGTTGATGCATGTTTTATTATAACTATTTATTAGAATGTTTTCACTTAATTTCTTCAACCTCTTGAATTGTTTGGGTTTTGGCTTTTTTGGTGGTGTTTTGGTTTTTTGTTTTTTGGTTTTTTTTTTCTCCCGCTGCTTGGTTACTGATGGCTGATTCCAAGTTTGACCATCCACACATGTTACAGAGCAGGCCAAGAAAAATGTTGGTCTACATCAAAAGTAAGACTTTTTCTTTGGGAAATGATAACTGACAATCTGAATAGTTGCACAATATTTGTTTTCTTAAATAATATGGCATGTTCTGAGATCACTGCTTATGGAGTAGTTCTCCTGGTTTCTAGGAAACTGGAGACAATCCAAACGTTACGTATGCTTAGAGAGGTTAGAGGAGATGATCCAGCAGCTTGCTGCAGAACGGCAAGGTTCTCTGCTTTCCTTGTATCATTCTTGTGCTACTCTGAGTTTTGTGTCAACTGGTTCGGATCTCCAGAACAAAGGAAAAGTTTTATCTTTTTTTTTCTGCTGACCTTGTGAACTGTGTCGGCTCATCAGGAGGCCAGAGAAGTGTCAGAGACAGCTCAGGGCAAGAGATGATATTGCACACTCAAGGAAGGAGCATGAGCATCCTTTTACTGCTAGAGCTGAGTTTCAGGGATGAAATGTTACTGTGCTTTTTAAAACCACATTTTTCAGTGATTGACCTTAATATGAGAATCTGTAGAGCTACTTACCTGGAAATTCTTACCACCTTATGAAATAGGATTTATGTTATAAAGTTCTGAATATGATATTGCAGCATTGTCAGCTGAGTCTGCCTTTACCACAGATTAACCAAATGAACTGGAGAGTTACTCAGGTGAATATTCTGGGTGAATGAAACTTCGGGTGAGGTGATACGAAAGGAATGAACTGTTCTTATTTCTCATTCTGTAGAACCCTGCAGGAAGTGTGGGAGTGGAGGAGCTGTTTGTATGTATCCTTAGTGCAATCAGACATTTCACACGTGGCCGCCCCTGGAGTACCCAGTGGCCACTGTGGTTGAGTGTTCTGTCAGTTCAGAGCTGTTGGCTCAGGGGAAATTCCCAGGTGTGACTGGGGTCCCACCATATCTTTTTGAATTACTGGCTGCAGACAACGAACAAATCCACTTTCCATGGCTTACTGAACTGCTGCGGTGACCAGCAAGGGACTTGCAATTATTCAAGTGCCCTGTGGCACTTGCTTTTTACAGAGAGCTTCCTCGTAACATTTGCCCATCGTATAAAGTAGAATCCGTAGCGACAGTCTGTGGCAGATTATTGGGTATTATGTCTAAAAAAATTATATGCCATACTGGTAGATGAGTGTATTGCTTGTGAATTTCACACCCAGAGAGCTGGGCAGCTTAATATTTTATTACGCTGTTAGTTTAAATACCCTGAGCACACAGCATCGGGAAAATAAACTGAAAATCTATTATTGTTTCTCACTTCTGAGATCTGACTTGTCAAAGTGCTGCGAGCTGAATTGTTGTATCTAGTTAACACATGCTCCAGTTTACGTTGTAATTAACACTTCCTGCTTCTATATTTTTCCTGCCATTTAAGTAGTAACTGCATTGAAAATGAGTTTTCACAGTTAAGAGGTTTGCACTCTGGATAAGAGTCCAAATAATAAATAACAATTGCAGTCAACATGACTCTTTCCTTGATCTTTTCATGAAAGAGAGACAAAGTGGAATGGAAAACAGTAGTTATTAATAGAGAACAATATATGTAAGCAACATTATTTTTTAGACAGTGTCTCTTGCACAGCTTCCTTTGGACATTCCTGTTCTGAACCATTGCAGCCTGCAGAGTTCCTGGTCCCTTTGGCGTTTTTGGGAGGTTCCCTTCCTGATGTGGCAGAGATGTGACATCTTGTGTGGAAAACTCTGCATTTGAGATAAAATACACTTGAAAGCCTATATTTAGGTAGTGTGTTCAGTATCAGCAGTGTGACAGCATATACAAGAATTTGAATATTAAATGTGTTGAAAGAGATACTTGGGCTGTTTTAAATTCAAAGAAATCGACTTCATTGGACAGTCAGGAAGTCTATCAAGTCGTGCTATAGACTTGATTGCTATTGGGTTAAGCAAGGTTCTTGGTGATAAACTTTCACTGGTGAGCTGGCGTATTCTAGAGAGTATTCATTGCATTTGGATTCAGGGCACAGCTCACTGATGGATTATTTTTAGCAAAATGTTATGATCTGTGCAAGTTATTTTTTTCAAAAAACTTCTGGTTTTGTCTTACTAGTGAGCAACTTGCTTTGTTGGTAGCCAGATTGCAGTGTGTTACATGTAAAACTTGTTTTCAGCTCTTACTTCCGGTTTTTGATCATGAGGTGAGAAATTATTTCCTAAGAAGCAGATATTCTGGAAAGTCTGTTGTTGAAGAAATACATGAGTGTTTTTGTCTTATCTCTCGTTTGTTATAGGAATGTTACGTATTTCGTTAACTTTGGCAGATTGCTGTAAAATGTTCACTCAGTGATGTTCATTCATCTGTCTGCCCCCATTTACCGTGTGAGCATTCGTGGACTTGCTCGGCCTCGAGCCCAGGACTACACTGCTCGTCTGCTCCAATCGGTTTTCCCCAGTGGTACTGTGCTGCACTGCTGATGAGCCACTGAGAAAACCTTGTCTTTTTTGTCCTCTTTATTCTGGGGAAAAAAAAGAGGTCAGAGATGACTGAGCTTGGTTTTTGACTGGTGAAGGAGAGGGCAGCAGTATAGGATGCTGACTTAATTCATGAAGGGTTAATAATTTTGGATTTGATTCCAGACCAGAATCTAAACAATCCTCTTAAAAATATTTTTTTCTGGAGAGCTTTCTTTGCGTGAAGGATTGCGCTCTCACTGGAAGGCGAAAGTGTAATGATAGCCTAGGGTGGATGTACGAGCAGTTCTTGTAACACAGAAAGCCGTTGTCTTGGTTAATTTTAAAACCACAAAAGAACCCCTGTTTTGAACCAGGTTGTTTAGAAACAGCTGTGACAGAGCAGAAAGACAGAATACTTCAAAAGCTGTCCAGATTGTTATGTGTGAAACATGTTGGGGTTTTTTGGGAAAAGATTAATATAAAGAAGCTTCTTTAACTGTAGAAGCAACATATTAACCACGTTATTCTAGAGTCTTTGGCGTGCAAAACATTTCATTTTTCATTACTGTTGTCACCGTTCACATATTCCATTATTTAAGGAGGTTATTGAAAAATTGATGGCGTGTTGGTACCAGAGAGACATCCTGTAGGCTGCAGTGTTGATTTATGGCACATGGAACACAGTTCAGTGCTTCAGTTTCCTGCTGGCGAGCGGCACTTTGTCATTGTCCCTAAAGAAAAATCATACCAGTGAAATCCCCTGTGTTCCCCCCAGGTTGAGTGATGCATACTTTTTCTTTTTAAATGATTATGAATTATTCACCTTTTATTGTGCTGGAGTGTGCACATGGTGATCAGAACCTTGTTTATAATACAGAGATTTTCACTGTGTTCAGGATTTAGTTTAATTATGTAGTTGAGTTGCACAGTAGCTTTGTCTATTTTTTTCCTTCTATTTTTTCCCAGCAGCGCGTCTACCAAGCCAGTGTGGGCTAGCACAGATTTTACCCTGCATTTCCTAACATATGTAGGCATCTCAACACATGAGTCTTGGACCAAAATGTTGTTTTTCTTCAGTGTTTGTTTAAAATTTTCCATGAGTCAATAATTACAGTACTTCTAAACTTAAAAAGACACTTTTCCCACACAAGTTCTTGCAAATCACTGGTTTTAAGGTTCTATTCTTCAAGTTCATTTTCAGTTGCAAAGAAATGGAAATAGAGATCCAAATGAAAAAGCTGTTGAAATAGCACATGTAGTAGGGATAGAGATTTCCAACTTTCTCCCAGGAGATGGGTTGAGAAGAGGCTCCAAGCTCTAGACACCTGTTAGGAAAATGAAAACACTCTAGAAGAAATGGAAAAAGTCAGAATAAACGCGTGACTTGGGTCAAGGGCCCTTTGCAGCTTCCTGGATTCCCTCTTTGGACTGTTGAAGTCTTGCACTAAAATGTAACTTTTCTTATAGAAGGAATAACCTGCTGTGCCTTCATCAACTTCAGCAATTTGGTTTTGACTTTGGAATCATGACTATCTGTTCAAGCTCAAGTTTTTCAAATCATGCTCCTTTTAACTGCCTTTGCTTTAAATAGATGCACTCTTATTCTAGGCACTTGGTTTGATTTTTTTGCTGTAACAGCTGGTAGGGGTTAGCTACACATTAGAAAATCTTCCTGCTCAGGTTGAAAAGGAGAGGTTTGGAAAAAAGCGAGGAATGTGTGTTTTCTTCTGGAAGTTGTAGTTAGAAGAGCAGATGTTCTGGTCTCCTTCCTTCACAATGTCTACTTTTATTTCAGGACTTTTCTAACATCTTTCTACGTTAAAATTCCTCTCTGTGTTATCTAGTCTTCATCTTCCTTAGAACAAAGGAATCAAAGTCTCTGAACGTATCACGTTACCTGTATTCTCTAATTATTGGGGCTTTTTTAAGAATGCTTTCTTTCTCCTGACAGCAGAACAAATATTTAGTATTTTTTATATATGTTTTTTCTGGTTTTCAGTTACAGAGCATTTCATTACAGAGGCTCTGTGACACTTTGGGAAAGGAAATCAGACAGAAGCTGATCTGGAGTTCGTACCCTGTAAACCTAGTCTGCTTCAAAGAACAGTTCTTCGCATTGCTGGTGGCAGCCCCACGGTGATAGTAAAGAGTTGGGGAAATGGGCAGTAGAAAGGAGGCGTAGCCTCTCCTTGATAAGAATAAAATCTTTGTGTGGCCTGTTTTCGTTAAAATGCTGCATTAAATCAGTTTATTTCTGGCACATAAAGAGAAGATTAGCTGGGCATATATTTATATGGGCGTTTGGTATTTTTCTCCAGTTTCCCATTAACAGTGGGAAATTAACATTTATTTTGAAAGTAGATTTTACGTCACAAGTGAAATATTTTGGGCACAGATGTTTTCATATTCTCTTTGAATGAAATCTGTTAGAAATGGAGAAAATGAAATTTGAAGCTTATTTATTTTTTCTGAATAGATGCATTAGTATTTTGTATTGTCTTAGTCATTCAAAAAATTAATTTTAAATACCTCCTTGTATTATGTCAGATACTTCCCATACACTTGAACCAGTCTGTTGCTTAACCTTTGAAAATCTAATTCAGTGCAAACAACTACTTAAATAATTCAACGGACTAAGTTATTCTTGGCTGGTGTAGTCCCAGCCTAGTGCAGTGCAAATGTCTGGGTGTCAAGCAAAATTGAGGTTTTTTCTTCTTTGGTGAAGAATGTGATCAAGTATAAAATCACCGTTGGAAAGGTGTATAGGTGGATGAAAAAGGAAATAAAGATGAAAGCTCTGCCCATTTGGTAGACGACTTGTGACTAAAAGGTGTGTATTCTTTCAGTCCTTTTGAAAGCGTGGAGTATTTTTCTGATGTTGATTAAATTTGGGATTTCTTTTAATACATGTGACTTTTCTTTTTACTTTTTTCTCTCTTTTTATAGTACTATTTTAATAGTTGTAGAGTGCTAGTCCAAATTTATTTTAAAGATTTGATTATTGGACATCAGATTTTATTGGGTAGTTGGCCCAAATATTTTCCCTCCTGTTTTTGGAAGGAAACTCAGTCTTTTCCTTTCACTCAGATCCTTCCAGGCAGTTCTCTGCTGTCCCATTCATTATTCCTGTTTCATTACTGTGTTTCCTTTCTTCCTTCTGCTGTTTCCTTCACGTTCACTTCTACCCTCAAAGGACTTTGGTTGTTTGGTTTTGGTTTTTTAACTAGCGGTGAAAATGGAATTAAGCGCTGATCCCATGCCACCACATTGGCTTTGTAACCTGTTGTTTCCCCCAAACCGAAGCATTCCAGTAGTCCTGGGGGTCAGTTACCTCTAGGATTGCGGTCATTTAGTACAGAGGCTTGACAACCCTTTAAGTTCTGAGAACTGTCAAATAACTGATTCTGCCCTTTTCCAAAACATCTTAGTTCTTGAAGAAGTTAGTCTAACATGAGCCAGTAATACCAGTATGCAAGTGATGTGAAAAAGTGGGTGTAACTGGTCGGGTACATTCTCCAGGTTTACTTTGAAATAACATGAATTTAAGGCCACTCGTATTTAAGTGACATACTAAATGTATTTATTTAATGACTGAATATATTTTGGGATTATCACTGCTATAGCGACAGTTTCATTCTTTCACAATGGAAGTAGAACATTCAACCAGGTAATTAATGGTCATGCTGCCCAGACTAGAGCTGTGGGACTAGTGGGAGAGTGATTTGCACAAAAAGTTAGGGCTGTAGTTTGCCAGCTGACTCAGCAAACTGCCTCATCCTGGAAGCCTACTAAAGGCGGTGCAAAACCTCTGGAATTAGATAGGTTATAACAACATCTGTGCCTTGAGACCATCAGAGCATGGCTTCAGTGGAAAGTATGATGGCCTCTGTCCTCACGGCTTAAATTTGCCGCTGAAACAGACACCTCCTCTTCACTCCATTTCATGTGAATGTAGCGGTTTGGGGCCTGTGTGTGGAATGTGCATTAATGGCCCGATACCTTAAAGAAGGTGTAAGAGTTCGCCATTGTAGAGCACTGTATGTCTGTGCATGACCCTTCTACGTGTTGGTGGACTGGGCGATACCCCCTTTTCTGGAAGCGACTGCCCTCTTAGTGCCGAGTGTGGCATAGCCCTCTCCGTTCTGCCAGACGGAGTCTGGTGAAGCCCGTCCTGTCACTCAGCCCCTGGGTTGGCCATAGATGTCTTTTTCATTTCTGAAGTTTTATGCTGACTGCCTGTAGAACTTCTATTTGACCCTTCAAACACGTTTCCAGCCCAATGGAGACACGCTTTGATTTGAAGCAGTGCTTATTCAAAAAGAAAATTCTGGTAGCAAACACAGAAGAGCTCTGCTTGGGAAAAGGCTTTTAGATCAATGTTCGTCCCTTGGGAATCTCTGACTTTTTGCACTAACGGTGGTGCCAATACTGTGATTTTTTTATTAAGAAAAACCTAATGGCTGTTTCCTTTCTCCCCCTCAGCTACCCTTCATATCTGAATAACAATGAAAAGTGGAACTTCATATCATTAAAAAAAAATTACATAGAAACAAGATGGAAAAAATACTGAAGTTGGGAGAAGTGGATTTTGTAGTGTATAATGGCAGACTTCTGAGGGGGGTACAAGATCCTTGTGTCAATTTTGTGCACCCTGTAATACCTTTTGTTTAGTTACCATTCTGTAAGCGTATGGGTAACAAGAAAGCATGTAGTTTTAAAGGGGCACAGGAGTACAGTTGTAAATGATAGTTGTTATTATTAAATAGTTAATAGTTGTTAAACTAGCCAAGAAAGCCAGAGTTGTTTCACTCTGCTGGAAGGTGCTGCTTAGCTCTATCCTTTTTGTCCTGTACTGCTCTTGAATAGCCTTTCATGTTTTCCCGTGTTCCATTGCTTCCCCAAGCACTCTTTGTCAGAGGGGTTATTTCTGTGACACCTTTTTGCTCTGCTGGTGAGGTGCAATCCATTCATTGCATGAATCAATGCTGTAATATTTTAGGAATATTCTGTAAAGAAATTTAGTAGCAGGTGCTTGCAGCAGGCCATGAGCTAGGGAAATATGAACCAGAATGAGTAATGCACCATGTTGCAGGGTTTTCTGTTAGACCTGCCCTCATCTCAGGTATTTGCTACTTCAGAAACCACTGTCAGGAGGTAACGAATACTGCAGAAAAAGTGCATCCCCAGCAACTCGATTGCTGCAAGTTAACTTCTCAACTTTGTTAAGATGCTGCAAATTACAATGAACTTGCCTGAGGGTAAAATACATTAAACAGCTCCTCAGTCTTGCTTCATGACATGGGAAACTCCTAATGCAATTTTTGGCACTGCATAAAACAAAGAGGCAAATGGAAAGGGGCAAAGCTTTTCCATCGTGGACGCGGGATGAGAGGATTTTGCCACATAATGGCAAGAGATGTTGAGAAAACATTCCCCCATTCCCAAACTTCAAGAGTGCTTCAAAAGCTGCCTAAAAAGGGGGATGCTGACAAAGGCAAATGGTGAATCGGAATACTGAGCTCAGAGTTTGTATGGATCATAGCTCACAGGTGTCTTTAAATTGCAGAAAGGAAGGAAAAAAAGGGGAAAGCTCTCCAAGTAAACATCCTTCAGTGCATGGGAAGATGACAGATTCTTTATAACAAGATTTTCTGCTCTCCTGGAGGAAGACCATTTGTTAATAAACCATTTGAGAATCCATTTTTAAGGGATTTAATAAAATATACAGAGCCTCCTTGCACTGCAGACACTATTATTCCCTTGGGTAGGAAAAATGACTGACTGTGGGCATTAATGGTTGCTTCCTGTGATTCCTGGCATTATGTCTTGCTCCCATTTGCACTTTTTCAACCTGAAGTGAAATAATTTTTTATGAGAAACCTGCACTTGAATTCTAGCTCTTACGAGGCATCTATGTGTTCTATATTTTATTTATTTGTATTCCGTCAAGTCCATTATTCTCTTTAGTTCGGTGTCTGTGCCTATAGCTTGGGTATTGTGTGTGCTTGCGTGTACTTCTCTGTGTACGAGAAAGTTTCCGTATCTAGCAAGCTCCATTAAATGGAACAGGTAATAACTTCTGTGTGAATTAAATGAATTGTTCTGTTCTTGCCAGAGATTTTCATGAATAATTCAGAGATTCCCATCAGAAATTGCACATTTTCTATTGTGATGGTTGCTGTAAATTAAACAAGAAACCTGAACCTATTGTGGTCTAAGATACTTGCCCAGAGGGTCTGGGTAACCCACAAAAGAGAGAAGATATTTTCTTAAGAATTTGCAGGAAAGGTTTCTACTGCTGTCTTTCCCACTATGAATACAAATTATACTTCTTTCAATTATGGGAGAAATACAGTGGAATTAAGTAATTTTTGGAAGGAATATTGCCCTTTTTTGAGACTACCAGCAGACTTTGGTTCTCTTAAATTAGGAGCAGTTTTTCTGCTAAGAACACATCATAAGGGTGTGTTTGTGGAAAATGGCAGTTGATTTCAGTAGCCGAGATGATAGGAGGAGGAGAAGGTCGGGGCAAGTGACCCTTAGAAGTCAAAGCACGGATAGTTTTATGTATGTAAACGTGAAATTCACTTATACCCCCCATATAGCCTGTCTTTGTTACCTAAGTGGCCTCCTTTCCTCACACGTGGTGCACAGCCAGCAGTGCTAGAAGTGGGTTTAGCACAGGTTGCTAAGTGAATGCCCCGACAGACGTGAGTTTCACAGAAGGAAGAATGAAATCTGGAAAGCTAACAATATTACAGTCACTGGCAGCTCTAACAGATCCCAAAGGGATGTACTTAGAGGCATAATTGGTTTGGTTCTTTTCTTTACCAGAATTATCTCCGTAGCCTGTCCAAGAGCTGAAGGGGTGGCAGCAGGCTGTGGGTGGCAAGATGGACAGTCATTGCTCCGTCATAGTATTACGACCTTTTATATCATTAGAGATTACAGACAGGATGCTTCCAGGAAATGACAAAGCCTGTAGAGAAGGGGACAAACAGTAGGACAGGCACATTGAGGTGACTTATTCTACAGTAACATGTGTATCTGTAGGAAACTGTTCCTGCTTTTCATCACTTCATCTGTCTGTGCTTGCTTGCGCGTGGTGGTGTGTCAGTAGGCAGCAAGTGTGATTCCCAGAACAGAGGCTTGAACAAAGCTAGTGGAAATTCAAGAATAACGTAGTACTTGTCCCTTCTGTACCACAGGTACCTCAAAAGGAACTAATCCAAATACTTAATGCCAAAAAATAACTTCAGATCTAAATGCTGGGAACATGCAATATGGCAAGGTTCTTGTAAACAGTTTCCTATGAATTTTTAAGTGTTCTCCCTGTAAACTCGAATGTGAAAATTAGTTACCATTAGTTCTACTCCGCAGTAACAGTAAGCTGTATCTTTGGGCATGGGGCAGATTAATTTTGTACCAGTCTAACTATTGAAGAGCTGGAGCCATCGGAAAGGCAAGTGGGTTGGAGTTAAGGGATGCCGTGGCTTTTTGAGCAACAAAATGGGGCAGGTGCAGGTTCCAGTTGCAGCCATTGATACAGCCTGAAGCAAAATGCTGAGAAAGTCTTCAGTGAGTGGAGCTGAGGGAGGTACAGACAAAGAAAGAGCATAACCCTTATTACAGGATCTGTGAATTTAAAATCTCAGTGAGTGGGAAGCTCAGTAACTCCACTGCGCAAGAGTTGTGACAACAAGTAACAAGAGTTAGTGACACACTGATGATCACTGAACAGTAAAAGGAGCTAAAGTATTTACTTCTGTCCACTGAACCAGATCTATGCGGTTCATTCTAAAGCGCGTTGGTTGCTTAGCTTTTGTCTGGAGGACACTGCTGTGCACCGTCACACAAACGTGTCAGGTGAGACAGGGACTTCTTTTGCTTCCTGACGTGATAAAATTCAGTCTAGAAGTTGATGAGCATGCAATGACTGCCAACTGCAGAATGACCCCCACTCCTCTGACTTCAGGTTCTGTGGTAATTTTAGACATTGCTGTTTGAAATGCAATACACAATTTCATTATGTTCGCACTAAATGTGCAACAAGCTGATTTGCTTGAAAAATTTGAACGTATGCTGCTTTGGAGTAAAATATGCACAGGTCAGAATCTGGTAGCTGTAACAAAGCTGACAGGCCCTTCGCAAGCAGTGGATGCTGTTGATAACTCCTACATCAATACCTCCTGCCTCCAACCTATTGTTTCAAGTTAATTTAGAATTTGTTTCCAGTCTTCCTTATGTATCTCTTACTTGGTAATCAGAAAACCAGGTAATTTCCATTTGTGTTTGGGTGACATTCCTCTTGTTTTGGGGAGTACCAGAAGATTCTCTTCAGTGGCTACTCATATATCTGGAGAGTGTTGATTTGAAAACTCAAAAATCTGCACTATTTCCAATTAGCAAAATTAGTAGCCATCATGCTTAGAAAGTGTTGCAAAGCAGGGCAACTTGTATTCATAAACACAAATCCTGAATGATATAAATTCACTAAAATAAGTGTCTTTGTTTTATATGAACGGTTCCAGTGACTGGCCTTTCATCACAGCTCTCCTGGATTATTCTGTTTGTTTTCAGCTGTTGGACAAATTAAAAGATCGCTGGATGCACACTGGCTTATGGAGGAACCTGGAGCTGGTGAAGACAGTCATTGCAGAGCCTCAGGGAGGGGCAAAGAGTGACTTCGATGAACTGCTGAAAATATACTATGATGCAATAAGATGTAAAGGAGAAAAAGGTATGTTCTTCAGACATAGGAAATAGTTATGCAGACTCTTCTAGTTTTTAAAAAAGGGATTCTTAAAGTGCTTAACAATTAGAATAAGGTAGGGATAATTATTGTGATAAATGAGGAAGCTTAACTGCTGTTTATATTGCCGCGTGAGGAACGTGTGGTTCTTCCATAATTAAGTACCATAATTAAGTATATGGTGCAAAATTATTTCGCTAGTTGATATTCAAAATCACACATTATTGGTCAAAATCGACTTAATCTCATCCCTCTAACAAAGGGGGCTGGTTTTCTATCCACTCCCCTTTTCCAGACTGATACACTGTGTATTATGCTGTATTATGCTTAGCTCTTTTAAAGATGTTGGTGAGTCTGTCTTCTGATGCTCACTTTACGACTGGGAATGATTCATGTATTCCTCTCTGGCTTGTTCAAGATGGAGCTCTCCTCATAGCCGTCTGCAGAGGAAAAGTTAGTGAAGGCTTGGATTTCTGCGATGAGAATGCCCGTGCGGTTATAACCATAGGTATTCCGTTTCCAAACGTGAAAGACCTTCAGGTAGGATATCAGTTGGAAGAGTTGTTCTTTATTTGTATGTCATGTTTCAAACACCAAATATGCACACAATGTTTTTTCTAAATGTTTACCCTTGGACTGCCCTCAATTCCGTTTGAATTCTTCGAGTTACCTTCTATACAGGTAAGAGAAGGAACAGCATTGTCTATCATGATTGGTGGACTCTTTGATGTCATTCTGAATAAATGTGTATCATGCTGGCTGTATTGCAAATCTTTGTCTGGCATTGCTAGTGAAGGCTATAGCATCGTTAAAATGCTCATTAACTTCATACTCTGCCAAGCAACAGTACGTGTTTCCATCTTCACTTGCCTGTTTCATACGCTGAAACTTAGGTCATTTGTACAGAAATTAAGTTACTTCCTGACTTTTTACTGCTGTGGCATTTGGTTGTGAGGGTCTAGGATAAACGCTGGGAAAGTACTACTTTAAATACGGCATTCAGATTGATCAAGAGATTATTTCAGAAAACGTGAAGTAACACCCTAACGAAGCAATGTATTTCACACACTGTGGATTGCAGCGATTCACCTTTCTGATCCCTATTGCCTGTTTAGTGTAACTGTGTGTATGACACTTCCCACTGAAGCAGAAGGGACTGTAAAACTACTTGTGTTTTCCAGCAGGTGGCCAAAGCAGCATCCTGTCGCTGGCACTGCTGTGTAATTACCCACACCAACAGTTCCTGCCTTCTGCCTTCAGCAGCTCTTGTATCACGGAGAGATGATATTGCATTAGAAAAGGCACTTTGTAGTTGAGCCCAGGCATTCCTAAAGGAAAAGAAAGCCAATGCATATGGAAAAATGTTTTTATAGACTTTCTACTTTCTGAAAAGGAACAACTATTATTGGCTAGTTTGTAAGACCACCTGTTTTTTTAGTGGTCTGTGCATGGTACTTAATTGCCCAGTTGCTGGCACACTTCTTCCAGTGATGAGCCACTGTCACTGATTTATCTCGTGGGTATCTTTCAGGGCTTTTTGGGAATACTCAGTGAAGCTAAGAAAGGAAGTGAAGTATCCCAGAAAAAATAAGTACCAGGAACAGCTGGATTCTGATTATTAGTAATGCCAAGTCAAACAAGAAAGTCATAGGTTCACACTCAAAGCCCAAACAGACTCAGCTTTGGTTTTAGAGATGTGTTCTGAGCTTAAGTGAACAACCAAAGGCTTCTTTGTTGTCTACAGTGTGTGCCTAATTACAGCCTTGCTGGAAAAACCCACATCCTACATGGACTACTGAGGTTCTATTAGTGGTGGCTGCAATGTTTGCGTAACTTCCTTGAAGCACTTATTCAGCCACAACATTTTTTGTCTCACTAATATATAATACGCTGTACTTTAGTGTAAAACATTTACATTCAAAGGACACTTTTTCGAACTCTCTCTAGAGGTGGAAATGCTTTGCTTTAGAAACATATGCTGAAATGTTTTGGAAATACTTGGTCTGTAGTACAGCTGGAACTCCTTCAATTTTCTCCAAATGACTTCCAGCAAGTGAATATTTTTGTGTTCGAAATGATACAAAATTAACTTGATAAGTATGCGTCAAGGGTGCAATATGTTTGCAGTGGATCATGTTCTTTAAGATTACAATAGTGCGTTGGGTTTTACCTTGATTTCAAGCAAATACGTAATATAATAGAATCACAGCAGCACATCCCATTACTGATAACTAAAGTCCAAAGAATCAGTGTTGTGTTGTGTCGAACTATTTTTTCGATTAGACTGAAGTAAACCTCTAAATTTTTAAGGAGGGGTAGAAACACTAGCTACCAAATTGCAAGCAGCTAAAGGTTGGAGTGTGTATATTTAGCTATGGTAATGCACAAAGCACTGCAGTGATCAATTCTAGATGAGAGAAGGGCATGCACCAGTCTCTTAGCATCAGATCTGAGGAGCTGTCTGTGCATGGCAGCGCTCCTGGAATAACGCTAGAGCCAATTGTTTTCATTGTCAATGTGTCTTTTGCTCAAGGACCTGAATTTAGAGGGATACCCAACAAGCAGTACTTCGCTTTCAACTGGATCGTGTGTTTCAATGCTTTCAGTTTATCGGATACCCCAGGAAGGTCTGGATTAATGCACGTTTCTTTTACCAGTTGAGCTCAATTGTGTGAAGGAGGATAGAGTGAAGGATAGACACTCTGTTCGTTGCCTAAGGTTAATTAGTAGCTTTGTAGAAACAGAAGCATAGATGCAGAAGAAATTTGCAAGACTAAACATTTTTTTTCAGTGGCACATCAGCTCAGGAAAGGAATTGGAATTCTATTCTCAAGGAAAACTGACCATTAATATTGAAGATTGGCATGTAAAATGAAAAATAAGAGGAGGGAAGGGAGAAAGGGGCGCAACCCCCATTTTCACGTGATATTAATCTGTTTGTGTATTTCTGGGAGAGCTCACACAATAGTACCACTTCTCAGAATGGAATGAAACAAATGTCTTAGAAAAGGGTACAGAAAAGTAAGGGCTGCATTTAAAAAACTTTAACTCCATATAAAACCAATGTGATATCCTACTTATAGTAGTCTCTGTGTATTAACAAATGTAAATTGTTGTTTATCACTTCGGTCCCTCTAGAGCAAAGACGTTACTTGAACATTAGAAAGGAAAAGAAAGTTTTATTCCTGTACGCTTCATAATTCTTCTAAATGCTTTGGAGTTCTCTTCCATGAGTGTTTCGGTCGCTGAAGTTTTCTTCATAGAACTCAAGAGTATCAATTTGCCAATAAAGGAAAAAATGGTGCATGAAACTTGCAGGGATAGGAAGGGATGCTATAAACCGTTCTCTCCTCTTGCAGATAGTTAATTAGTATTACCTGAAATGAGAAGAGATTCCTTAATACTTATAGACAATTGATTGTCTCCAGCTAAGCCTTAACCTGCTGTCTTAACCAGCTGGAGCTTGGCTGGCTCTGTTACTGTTTAATTAGCAGCTTGAATCCAAAAGGCACAAGCCCGGTTGCCAAGGGGTTAAATGATACCTGGGCCATCCTGCTTGTGATGTGACTTCATCTGCTAACCCAGCTGCTGTGATCTGCTCTACATCTTTGGAACTGAGGTGGGAATAGAGTTGGGTTTTAAAGTGAAAACTGATGCTCAAATACTCCTTGCATTAAACAGTCCAAGTAATTTATGGTCCGCCTATCAGGAAGAATATGATTACAGTATTTTATAAAATACCTTCTCCTATTCAGGGTTGGTTTCAAAGCTTATCAGTAGTGCTTATCGTACTAAGAAGATATGAATCCTCTCTGCCAAGTACAACCGAGTGGCTTTCTTTTAGGGTGGCTGATTTAATTTTAAATGTTTCTCCTTTTTAATAGTTTTTTCCTATTGGAATTATCTTTTTCTTGTGGGATTAGAAGAATCCAGATTTTTAAACATGAGGACACTGTACAGTTTCTCTTTTTTTGTAGGGTTTTAGGAATACGTTAAGTTCCCAAATGAAACAGTTAAAGTTTATAGGTTAGTTATGATATAGTTGGTTAGTGTTTCTATAGATTTTGTAGGCCTACCAGAAAACTGATTAAAACCTGGAAATTTCGAAGCTTCTGGTTTTGAAGTTTTGGGAGGAGCTTGAGTTTTGAGCAGGCAGAAGGAAATTCAGAACCCAGTGACACAAGTAACCTATGTAGACATAAAATTGTGGACACAGGTACATCTGTTGCTTTTGCACAGCAGTGAGTGCTTAATAGACACACTGAACAAAGAAACTGATGGGATGATTGATAATTACATCCCTCTGAAAATAGGAAACACAAGTGATTAACAGTTCCCTTGGAATATCCATGAATGATATACTTCTGGAATTGGTTTAAACCACTAAAAAGTGCTCTGCTTATTCATGGAAATAGTTGCATGTCTGCTTTTTGGGTTAATAAAAGTGCTCTTAGGACTCAATTCCATAACCCCTTTCTTCTGCACATAGCTTTTACTTGTGTGAGTAATCCCTTTAATACTTCTAGGACTGTGCATGATCGTAGGGGGTTGTAGAACTGTACCTTTGGAGACCAGTATTTTATGTTGGCAGCTTGACGTTGGCTCATCTCCACCAATATTACTGGTCTGTGATCAACCTGCTTTCTAAATATATTTTGTGATTTGTAACTTGATGCTAATACCAGTGAACTGTAATATTAGAAAACATAAATAATGTGACAGAAAAAGGTGTGTAATCCCATATACATGTTAGCTGATGCTATCATACTGTTCATTAACTTCTGTTACATATTCTGAGTTGTAGCATTTTGGATCCAGGCATCAGTCTTTACTTGGGCAAGAAACTCATAGTCAAGTGTGAAAGTGTGAAGCATAATATCCAGTTTTATTTTCTCCATTGTTTGTGCTAAATGTGTTCCACAACTTCTGGTATTAAATGGCAAGTGTTTGGTCTCCTTAAGTAACTGTATTTCTTTAAGTCACATTATTTTTTGTAGAACCTTTAAAGAGTGTTGTTTAGTTTCACTTAAAATTTTAGGCACATAGTATCTTACTTTCACTCATTTTCACAGAAGTCACACTTTGTCAGTGTTAGGCAGAAAGAAATAATTAAGGTTCAGAAGAGTACTGGACAGTAAACAATATTGATTTAAGAAAGAGAGGCCAACCCCCTAATTCTGTGTTAGTGAAAACGGTTTCATATTGCTGGAGAATCAGGTTGCTAAAGCAAAGTATATAAAAGAAATGTTAAAGGATTGCTTAAAGCTATGGTGCTCTCAGTGGTAGGGTTTGGCTCTAGCAAAGCAGGAAAATTTATTTCAGAGCCAAAAATGACTTCTTTGGCTGTGACCAGGATTTCCTCTGCCCACCTCTGGGACCTGAAACTAGAGGTAGGAAAATCTGATTTTGGAGCCAAGCGTGACTTGTTTAGTTCAAGTCATGATTTACTGTTCTTACCTTGGGGACCTGAAAATAAAGAAGCTCGCTATGAACTGTTGATAATGGGCAACTCTGAAGTGCAAGCATTAAGCTAACTTTCCCAGAGAGCATTTCTTCACTTCCACCTCTCCAGCTGCTTTTGATCGTAGTACAGTAGAGTGTACTTAATCATGGAACGGCTCAGAGGACGTTACCAAACCGGCGAGAAAAATGCAGTCAAACTCTGTTACACCAGTAGATGTGCAAGAAAAATAAACGTGATAAGGTTAGGATTTCCGTGCAGTGACATCGGTCGAGAACTGGAGCTGAGTTTGCTGTTAATGAGGAGTGTTTCCCCTCGCTGCTAGGGGGTGGACATGAACTACAACGGCAAAGACTTCCTTTATTGTTTCCAGTACCATAATTTGTGAAACACGATGGAACTCATCATTTCAGTTGCAAATTCTTGGTTACGTGTAACAATGATATAAAGAGTTTGCAGCTTTCTGGCTGTAGTTTCTCCTGTTGTGGGGGCTCAATAGATTGGGATATTTGCAACATTTCAGAATAATGGCATTTTTCCAAGTATTCAAGTTTATTTCTAGTCCTTGTGGCAGTTTTTAAGCCTATTTGCTTTTTCTCCATTGAAGGAAAGAAGAATCTTGTGCTAGATAAGTGGTTGCTGAAATAATTTCTTGCATTCTGTATTCTAGGGGAAAAAAAATTTCTAAGGAAAATATTGTTATTTTAGATGCTTGACCTGAGTTGAGAAACATACCGTGAACTATATGAATTTCATCACAGCTTTGCATCACTTAAACATATTTTCACTTTTTATTCAAAATAGAGTGTTGTTTTAAAATATGGGCAGACTGGTACAGAAAATTACATTTAATGGGAAGGTCATTGCCATGTTTAGCAGAATTTGAAAATTCCTCATGAAGTTAAGAATTCTGTTAGATATAAGACTGACCGTTCTGTTATTGATGTGATTGTTTTAAGCAGAGTGAGTGTTCTGAACAACTTTCTGGTCAAATCTGACGTTCATTGGAAAAACCTTGGGACACAGCGCGTGCTGCAATCCCACTGAAAGTGATAAATGTTTGTAAGAAGTCATTGGTTTGTACCATTGTTTGATTGTCGGTGTTAATGGCTGTCTAAACCTGGGTCAGTTTCCTCTTTGTTTTATTACTGTGAAAAAAATTGCAAATATAAAGTGGGGAGCAGAAGATCAGTTATGGAACTGTCACAGGAAAGCCGAACATCGTGGTCTGTAATGTACTGCATGTTCTCTGAGCAGGAAGCGCTGAACAGGGTAGAAGAGCGATGAGTGTAGGTGTTTGTATATACGCACACACTTGTCTGTCTTCCGTGCCCTGCTTCATATTCAATTTTATTTTGTATTTTAATTGCAAAGTAGCTTTTGGAAACAACCAGGTTAAGGATGTAAATAAGAAATACATTTACACCGTTGAAATGCAGCAAGCCTCTAGATGTTAAATAACAATCAGTCGAGACAGCGTACTTGACGTTTGGTACAAGAGTGTGCTTTGAGATCCCGCAGCCAGCATCGTGCTTGTCTGGCAGCCGTACTCAGTAAATTGTTGCAGTCTGCTGTGGCACTGCTTACGAAGGGGTAACGCAGTGTGCGGGATCACATCATAACAAGGTGACTGGCTGCATATTGCAGGTCTCCCTCACTTTTCTTTTTTCTCTGCTCCCCAAAGGAAAATGTCAGGAGGTGTAGCTACCTGTGTTACAAAAAACCCAAGCAATGCAGTAAATATGTGACGGTGTGGCAATTTCTTACCTCTCCGCAAAGCAGCGAGATATCTCAACGGCCTTTTACTTTCCACTTCTCCTGAAATTAGAACGGTTGTGAAAAAGTCAAAGCCTTCCACACTCTTCTTACACTGATTAGAATTTCTGTTAATGAAGAAAAAAACCACTGTGGCAGAGGCTTAACATGCAAGAGTAGCTGTGAAATCTGTGGAGCACAGCATTCCTGTAGCTAAGACAGGTAACATTTACGTTCAACATCACGTGTAAGACTAGTGGATGGCATTTCTCCTCTCCTGGTGCAAGGCTAATGTCAATATGTTGGCACAGATCACAGAAATCATCCCTGAATATATCCAGAAGACAAGCCTTTGGATAAATAATACAGCAAATCAGAACTTTTCCTTTACATTTACTAGTTTACTTTGCTGATCCATAAAAAAATTCCAAAGTGATTTTCTTGTGTTTATCTTGTCCTTAGCAAGTAGGGATGACCTTTAAGTTTTTTACTTTACTGTCAAAGTATGTTGAAAGCTTTAAAAGTGAAGCTATCACCTTGGGGATTTTTAAGGATGACTGACACTTACCACTTCACCTTAGACACAGTAGCACTGAGCGTATGCAGCAGCGTCGTACCTCAAGGGAAGCTGTTTGATTTTTTTCACTTCTGCTTCGCTGGAAATGGATTGAATTTTCTCTTCAGAGGAGAGTTTTGGTTGCATTAGATTTTAATCAAGTCACTTGTTCACAGTCCCTCAAAGCTTACAAGGCTGAGATGAGTAGATGGGCCTGGGGTGAATGTGCTACAAGGTTTGTCAAACTGTAAAACTTCCAGATCTCTGAGATGCCACATGGTGTAGTTGACAAATCAGTGGTTGCAACATTACATAAGCTTCCCATCTCTCTAGCGCTGGGATTAAGAGTGAGAATGCTGGGGAAGCCTTGAGTTGTAAAATACCTTGTGAGCTCAGAGTAAGAGAACTACAGCTTTGCATGAAGTGGTGGTGCTGGTTTTCTGCCCCAGAAGATGGTTTTGGCCAGTTAGTGGACTCTAACAGACTGTAGTTTGCTGTTGGGTTGTCTGGCTTTTCTTTTTGAAGTCGTGTTAAGGTTTTTGGGCTATGGAGAAACAAGCTAGCAGTGGTTTTCTGTACAGTTTCTTTCTTGCCACATGCATGGGCTTTTTTCCAGAGTCAGTAACTTCTTCTAGTTTTGAGTATATCTTCATTCAGGCAACAAACATTTAAATCCCGTGGATGCCCAGTATCTTCTCAGGTGCAGCAGTCTGCAAGATAGAACTGGTCTGAGATGGACATCTGCAGAGATGTTGTTTCCTTATTTTCCTCAGTGTTACCAGAGGAAGGCAAAGTTTTAGGTGCGCATAGAATTTTTTCAGATGGAAAAGGTCACCTGAACTATTTTGAAGTTTATGATGCTTTGCTGCACAAATGATTTGGGTTGCCTCTCTGTGAGGGGCAGCCGCTGGTGGGCCACGGGTGTCCGGTACAGCCTCACAGGGAGTCATCTGGTGAAGAGACTCTTGTAGGCTGGAGCTATGTAACAGAACATCTGGAAAATAATTGAGCGGCATGAAGTACTGCTCATGTCTCCAGCTGGTGATGTCTTATCTGCAGTATATATGGTATTGCTGTGCTCACAGTTTTGGGGTTTTACTGGTGTTTTTTTGAAGATAGCCAGTATTTGTGTGTGCAGGCAGAGGAGAGTGTTGGATCTAAGTGTCGGGTGACCATCCTTAGGTATATGAAATGGTTAGGATGGTCTTAACAAATTGTTGTATACGGAACTAGTTTGGTAAATTAAAGGTAATAAGTATTTGCTTATTTCATACTGTTTCATACTTTTTTATATGTCTCAATGCTGCACTTGGAATGCCTGGAGCATTTGAAGATAACGTCCTGCCATAATATCTTTTTCCTGTGGGCCAATAAATTGAGACATTGTGTTTAGATACAGCTTTTAGTAGGTCTGCTGAGGAGTGAGGATGTTTGAAGCATATTCTATGACTCACCCAGGTCTTTACATGTGCATTATTTAGTCTTAAATCTCCCAGACGTCATTACTGCTTTTGAAGTGAGGGGGGAAAAGTTAAATGCTGCACTATTTAATGCTACTTCCATTTAAGGATTTTCAGATGTAAAAGAAAAGAAATGGGTTTTCATGTCTTTTAGTTTCCTGCACTTACCAACTTTTATGATTACTTGGCATTCGTCAGGAGGAAAGTAGATGGCAAGTATGTTCTTGAAGAATTCTAATTATTGCTATTTCAGGTGGAAGAGAGACTCTAACTGTACACATGAGATTTGTAGGACGGTAGATTTGCTTAAAAAACATTTTTATGTCTTTTGGGAGGATGGAAACAGGGAATGACCGCCTGGTATTTTTTACTTGTTTGTTTTTAGGAGGTGGGGAATTAGTAGATGTTAAATGTGAATGTGTCTTTTAAAGTTTTTTTGGATGATATGGGCAATGGTCTTTGTTTTCATTACCATTTTTCCTCTCATAAAACTAGAAAAACAAGTCAGTGGAATACCAGAAAGCATTTATATCCATTTTCTGATTTTTATTTCCATGGAGAATAGATGGAGGAGAGTGCTGGGGAGTGAAAGGCATGAGTTTACAGGTGTGTGTGGGTGTACCTACCTGCACGTGTGTGCATATATTGACACAGTTCCAAGCTTATTTGCCTTTTTCCTCTCAGGAGTTGCCTCTTTTTTTAACCTGAGCTGTCACAACACTGTGAAGTGCTGACGTAAAGAGAAGTGCAGGGTCAGATGAGTGCTCTGTTCATTGCTCATACAGTGCCATTGTATTCATGAATTTCTGGCTTTTCTTTAGCCTTCTGGGTAAGGTGGTTTGTAATCCCACAGGTTACAAACTGCAGGTCATTTTTAATCTACCAGAGAGAACTGGAGCCCACTGAAGATATTTAAGAAGTGATGTCTTGTCAAAGAACAGGCCTGGCTTGTTAACTATTAGAATTTGTTTGTTCATTTTTAGAAAGCCCAGTTAACATTTTATTTTATTAAAGTAATGCATCTAGAAAAATCTCAAAACTTTGCCAGATGAAGTAAAGCCACACACGGTTCCTCGTGCTGATGTGGATCGCACTAAATAGAAAATTGTATTCTGTGGCTTAGCCCCTTCAGCTTTCATGTGGTGACGCTGGCACTGATAAATAGGTTTATTGTGCTCCAGTTGTGAATGGTAACTGCCCCAAATGCCCCGGCCCCAGTCCTGCAGGCTTTGCTCGTGAAGTCTAAGGTCCTGTTTCTTGGCTGAGATAAAATGTCTCTGGATGAGTATCTGCTGGACCATTTGCTTGTTTCTACTGAAGTAAAATTGTAAATAAGTAATTAATAGTGTAGCACAGTGGGTTTTATTCTTTGTAGCTTAAATGCTTTCTCTCTCCTTAGAACTTCTTCACAGGTAAATTAGCACGTAGAATCCTGTGCAGACATTTAGCTGAAGGTACCGAAAATACACCAATATTGTTTCAAATTTCCTTATCCGGTGTAATTATGACTGCAAAACAAGGAGAAGCTTTTCACAAAACTCTACATTTACAGGAAGACCTCAGTTTAAAGAGAAAATGGTGCTTTAATTTTGTTGTTCAACCACTGATTTTTTGGTAGAAACAATTAGCTGATGATAGATTGCTATTTGTCTGCCTTGCAGTTACACACAGCCATGTTTTTGTTAGTTTTGAATAAATCTGGTTCAGCTTGGTGTGCTGTTAATAAGGCTTCTGTATGTGAATTTGCAGATTATTTTAAGGTCAAAAACTGAGTCTTCTGAGCTTTATGTCCTAAACCGACTGATACAGTCCGTGGTAATGACAGTATAAATCTATTTATGTACTTATATGTCACTTGAATTCTGAGCAAGTCTGGGTTTCTTCATGTGAAGCAATGTTACTCCAAGTAGCTTTTTTTGTAGTTTATCAAACACTTAAAATCTAAGGAAAAGCTTGGACTGCTAGTTCTGATTGAAAAATACATTTGAAAATTCTTTGGAATTGTATCAGAAACTGCCTAAAAATATTTTTTCCAAGTCATAAAAAGAAAAATTGGTTCATGGCATTTATTTTTTTCTTGATATTTCTCCATTAATATTCCATGGTGAAAGATGTCGAACTAATTAAGCATTAAAAGAACGAGCGGTTAGCAGGTATAATGCTGTTAGACTTCAGTTAATGTGAATGTGACCATGACCTCCCAGATAGATCAAAGACTAATCTGTCTGACAGCTACAAGATGGCAGAGCTTGCCACCGGCCTTCTGCTGCTGCTTGCTGAAGCTATTTGTCTGTAAAGCATGCCTGAGAGCTAGGAGTATATTTTTAAGGATGAACAGGTAAAAGTAAAAGGCTGTCTTCTGACATTTTAACTAATCCCTTCTAGCCTGTGGTTTACTGCACATTTAGGATATTTGCTAGCAGGAGAGACTGGCTTTTTCACATATGTAACATGTCATTTTGAATCGGGCGTTGATTTGACGCTTGATAACGTAAGAGTTATACAATGAAATAGATTCTGATTGCATTAAAATGACATGCCCTGGCCTTTTACCTTTACTAGGCTTCTAATGAAAACTGAACTCTCAGCAATGCGAGTTGTCATCTCATGCTGAGCCACGATCATTTAAGTGCGAAATCAGAATGTTTGTTTTCTGTTAACCCTTTTTAAATTGAGATAGAAAAGATAGGTTTTACAGATACACTGGGCGTTTAGACCAAGAGCACATATAATTTGTGAAATGTAATGTCGATGTGCAGTACAAACGGTGCACGTTTACGTCGTGCTAACATGTGCGAGGAGACTGGAAAAGTAACGTGTCCATTGACAGGGTAATGCAGTACAATGCAGATGAAACAGCAAGAACCTGAGGTAAAGCTCCATCTGTTATAACTGGCTAGAATCTTACTGATGACAGACATTCTTCAAAAGAAGAAATTTTTAGAAAATGTACCAGGACTAGAAGATAAACACAAAGTGTGTAACAGGATCACATTGTCATTGGTTTGTTTTAAAAGACTTCAGTGAAATTTTCCGACATCGTACCTAATTTCAGATGGTGAGAAGCACCATTTGGTTCTCCAGGTAGTATTTCTGTTAGTAGAAATGCACAGATATGCTCTAGTTCCTTTTCAAGGAATGGTTTTAATGTTTATAAAATCTTCAGAAGAAATCATCTTCTGTTTTGAAAATTACAAAGGAAATCTCACATGCCAGTCAATAAATTCTGAGTGACAGGTACAAATATTAAATCTGTGAAATCAAACTGAATTTACTTTCTGGCTGTAAAGATTGAATTTGTAAATTTGACAGGCAATTTAAAGGGCATAAGTACATAAAATAAAATTTCTTATCCAAATGCAACTTGAAAGTTACCTGTCAGAAGAGGTTAGAAGTCTGCTGTTTTCTCTCCTGAAGCGTGTCCTTTCACTTGTCAGTTTAGAAAGGTTAATACTGTACAAAAGAGCAATGGAAAAACCCTTTTTGGTGTAGTTTTATGTTTGTTTATTTATAAAAAATAAAATTTAGTTGTTCCCCTCCCGATAACACTAAATCCTTTTGATGTATGTTGGAACCATGTATAATGTCCTCGTACAAATTCTTGTTCAAACTCAGCGCAGGCAGTGTGTGTAGTTTGCCGTAGGATCCGGAAGGGGAGGCGGGGGATTTCTTTGGCAGCTGGTATCAGATCCACTGTTGAAGCGGCACTCTCAAGAAAAGAGGAGCCTGCTCTTTTCTGCCTCACGCTGGCCCATGGGCCTGCAAAGCTGAGCTGCCACCTTTGCTTCACGTTTAGCCAGTGAAATGGTTGTTGCCAAACTGCAGAAGGTGGTGCCAAGCTAGGAGTTAGAGCTGGTGTTGCTGGCCTCTGGTACTTGGGCGAGGTGGCTCTGCCTCTCAAGTACTTTCTTAGCTTCTGTAGAAAAAGGGGTTATATTTGCCTAACCCTCACTTGAGAGAAGCATGGTGTGGTCCCTGCAGCAGGTGAGGAGTCAGCGCTTGGGATCAAGGAAAGGATAAAGATCTCCATTGTATCATTTGCTTCCAGACGAGCAAGTAGAACTGTAGGCAATTAGTCTATTGACTTGTATCCGGGGTTTTTGCCTGTGTGAACAGCTTATCCTTCTCTTGCTAGCACAGAGGTCTGGGTGAGCGTGTGGTGGTTGTGCTGTTGGGTGTGAGTTATTGGAATAGATCACACCTTAAGAATAACTTTAGAAGGATAAAAGCCATAATTGTTACTATGCAGAATACAAAGTTGAAACACACTTTGCATATTCACTTATTTAATCCATGTTTGCTTGGTTTCCCCTTATAGAATATTTCCTGTTCAACATCATCACTAAAACCAGTATTTTGTGATTTCTTCCTTAGGTTGAATTAAAGAGGAAGTACAATGACCAGCACAAAATCACAAGAGGCCTTTTATCAGGGAGTCAGTGGTACGAGATTCAAGCTTACAGGGCTCTGAACCAAGCCCTGGGAAGGTGGGATAAACTGAGCATAATTTAAAAAATATGTATTTGTAGAACTTCTTTTGCAACATCTTTAAGGACTAATTCCTCACTGTAAACACAAGAGGGATAAATCAGGCCAAAACCTTTGTATTGCAGAAATCAGGTCTTTAGCTGTTCTCTACTGGCAATGGACTGAAACCCAGACACTCTGCGTTTGGACATTGTTGTAGTTCAGAGCTTTTGTTTTACATTCAGAATCCACTTTAGTTTGGTTGCATGTTTTATTGCTTCTAGTCCAGATACACAGAAATGAAAGCAGAGACAAACAGTTCTTGAGCTTATAAACCAAATGAAAATTCTCAGGTCTTTTCAAATGTACTAATTGTTCACACTCCTGGTGGGCTCAGAACAGTTGTTTGATGTTTAGCCTACAAGTATTTTTGAAAGGGAAAAATAGCAGGGGGTTCTCAGACCTTTGCAAAAGGTCAATTCAATTATCATGCTCACTGATCTCTTTCCAGGTTTAGAAGAAGTGGTACAGCCTACTTTCTCAGATGAAAAAATTACCCCCAAATCTTATTAACAGGGTAGCATTAATTCATCCTTCAACAAAATGTATATATAGATAGATATAGCTGTCATCCATATCTATCTCAGATGCCACACGTCTGTCGTAGATATATAGAGGTACAGACACACTTTCCTAGAAACATCAGCTGGAAGACTCTTGTTATTGGAATTCGTCCCAATATAAATGTTGTTATGTAAATGTGAGGTTTAGAAAGAAAATTGAGAGAACATAGTCGACATTAGTAAAATTTAATTGTACATTCTTGTTACAGGTCTGATTTTTTTAGATTCCTCTTTGGAGAGTAAGAGCATTAATTAAATTTGTTAAGAAAATCTAAGAACCTGTAAACTCCTATAGACCGACTATTGGATTATTTCTGTAGGCCTCTAAGAACTGAACTATGAACTCAAAGCTCACAGCTTTGATCTGCAGCATTATTCATTTTGTTACTAAAGAGGTAGGAATAACATGCGACCCAGAAACAAAAAAGTGCATAGTTATTTTAAAAACTGCTCGCAGTTGCATCAGTCCATTTTCTTTTCTTCTATGCTTTTACATGTTCCAATTTCAGTATTTGTTTCCAAGTTAAGAGCAGAAAACAAATGACATGACTTGATTAGCTGCTGAATATTTGTGGGGGGTTTTTTTGAAAAGTAAATAGTAAATTCAAGAACTAAGGAAAATCAACTAATTTCGGTACAAGTAGGAAAGCACTTCCTGTATATTTTTGCATATTGTAGCTGACTCACTGCAGTCCCTGTTGTCTGATCCCCACAGGTTTTTACTATATGCGCTCAATTATACGTACACTCTTTTTTGTTGCTCACTTTTAGGTGTATAAGACATAGGAATGACTGGGGTGCTCTTATTTTAGTTGATGATCGCTTCCGGAATAACCCCAATAAGTACATAACTGGTAAGCTGTAAAAATCTTTCTGGGCAAGTTCTTCACACATAGTGAAAAATTCAAATTATAGAAGTACGTTTATTCAAATACAGGTGAGTAGGAAAAGTCATAATGAAATACATCCATTGCAGTCGAATTGTGCAGTTGACACTGAGATTCTGGGACTGTACTCTGGTGTATTGCTGGTTCATTGAACGCGCTGGAACACGCTGGTACCAATGTTCGGCCCCTTTAATTTCTTTTCCCTTTTGGATATACAGATAATGGTGTAGAAATTGCAGAGTCAAGACCCTGAGAATTCTGTCTTAAAATTGGGACCTATAAGAACTTAAAGACTCTTAATTTTTGCATACTAAATATATAAAAATATATATA
>NW_010392035.1:25976-31200 GCF_000710305.1 Buceros rhinoceros silvestris | reverse complement strand
GCGGGCGGGGGTGTGCGAGGGTGCAGGGGGGAGTCGCTGCCCGGCCACTGCCGTGGGTCTTCGCCTGGAAATCTGCCCCAGGCCGCGGGGCGAGGAGAGCGGGGCTGGCGTGTCCCTGGGGGTTCCTCTCGGCCGGCTTTTGAGCAGCAAGGAGCACTTTTCCGCCCGGTTGCAGAGCGGTGCTGCCGGGAAGCCGCAGTCCCGTCTCTGGAATGCGTCGGGGATTGCACCACATGGCAGGTGGCACTGAAACATTTTTGCAGGGGAAGATAATCATGTCCCAGCCCCCCCCGCTCCCGAATGATCTCATATAGACATATTTCTCCGTGGCTTCTTGCAGTCAGGAGGTGTGGGGTGGCGAGGGATGGAGGGTGGCGAGGCCCCCGTGGCTCCTCCGCAGAGCCGAGGGCCTGGCAGCTCTTGTCCCAGTTTCCTTCTGGACTTGAAGGATAGATTATAGTTTAAGCAATTATATTTAACTGGGATCTGCACATGGGCAGGGAGGGTAGAGGGAAGGCTACAAGGGCTGGTTTTGCATCCCTGGTTTGTAACAGCGTGTTTTCAAGTATCAGTGTTTTTTTGGCAATAGTAGATCAACAGAGGAAACCTTGTTTTATTGCTGTAGAACGACAGAATTAGTGCAGTATGTGCTGCCTGCACAAGAGAAGTCCTGTCAGAGACCTGCAGAAATGCTGAGAGCTTGGAGGAGAGAGCTTAGCTGCTAATACCTGCTTAATATGACAAAAACATAGGACAAGTTACACGTGCGAAATGCAGGACTTGCTTAATGTGTAGCTTCTCTGCTGAAGTGAGTTGGATCATTAAACGTAAATTAACACGGCTTGCCTACGTCATTCAATCTGAAAGGCGAGGTTGTATTTGACTTGGGTGTACGGCTGGAGTTCAGCAGTCGTGCAGCAGAGCTGCCTAAAAGTGTTCACAGGTTATGCTGTCCTTTTATTAAGAAATGTCTTCCGTGGAAATGTTCTGGTTTATATTCATGGTTCTTTGACTCTGTCAGAGTGTGAGCAGAATTTTCATGTGGAGGTGCGTAATATCTGTGCTGCTGCTGTGTTTGAGCAGGCACACTTGTATTTTCATTCACCTAATGTGCAGATTTATATCGTGGCTATCGTTCCTGTCGTATCACAGGGAAGGATGTGTACCGCGCTCTGCCAGTGGAGAAAAGGAGCTGGTCTGCATATGCTGCAGTTTTAAAGAAATAAAGTTCTTGGCTGTTGGAAAATTGTTGGTAAATTAAATAACACACGTTGTATTTCATAGGAGACCAGGGCTGGTCAGTTCTAGTGGCAAGATTAACCAGTGTACCTGCCGAGTTTTTGTAGAAGGAAGGGCCTGGCTGCCAGAGCGAGTGAAAACCCCTGGAATTGCCAGGGAGTTACGTAATTCCCCAAACGCGGCAGGGGATGGAGCTGCTCCTTGCCATGCCCATTGTGTTTCTAAGGTTGACCCTACCCCATCTCCCCCGTTCCTCTGCTGTTTCCCCCTGCCCACCATCTCCACTGTCTGTGTAATCCTTCCAAAGTTCGTTTTCACAACCAATAACTAAGGAGTTTTGCATCATGAATTTCCTGTTTTGCTGTGTCAAAACTTTCAAGGATTGTGCAACCCCGTCCAGGCCAGATGAAACAATTTTGTATTGGGAGCTATTTCAGACATGTGGCATGTGAGCCTTAGTGCGGTCCCCGTTAACGGTTTTCTGTATGTTCTTCTGAAAATATGTTTCAGAACAGATGTAGTTCAGAAAGATGTGGAATATGTCAAAATAAAAAAAAAAGTCAGCCAACAGCCCCCCCAGCATATATCTGTCATTTTATGAAGCTGCAACGGTGATGCACAGCATCCAGGATCTTCCTGCAATGGCTTGTCCCCCTCTCTGTCCCTTCAGAGGTTTTTCTCCCCAGTGAAATGTTTCCTGGTTTCATGGAGTTGGGATAGCAAACGGGGGGTTTTAACCACTCTTAAACCAAACGGTTAAATACACCTCCAAGCGTGTCTATTGCACGGTTCTGTTAAATGTAATCAAATGCTCTGTTGTTTTAGTCAAGATGAGGCATTTAAAAATGAGGGATTTCTAGAAAGTGAGGAGAAAAATTAATAAAAAAAAAAACGGGCTAAGGCAGCAGGTGAGTCATTTGGACTCTGGAGCTGGCTGCTGTAGGCTGCTTTAGATGGCTAACATGAGTATGACTCGATCACCCTCAGTGAGAACCTGCTTTTTTTTTGTAGTCCATGGATGGAGAGAGGGGCATTTTCTGCAGCAGCCTGAGGGACGTGCGTAACGTTGAGAGCAAATATTCCAGGGCTTTCCAAAATACCGTGTGCAGGGTTGGGAGAAGGAGGTTCAAATGGCCAACTTGGGGATTTTTCAGGGTCTGTGTTTTGAAAAGTGGAATCATGTGGAGATGCAAGTAGGGATTCGGTTTCAAGACTTCGAGAAGCTTCGCTAAGTGTCCTCAGATGGATAGTTGCTAAGTCATGTAACCATTGCTGTGACATCTGTTGTGTGAAATGCTCTTTCTTCTATTCCTGCAACGGTTTATATATTCGTAAAACAGTCTTTTGCATGAAAAGGGTTTTGTAACCAGGTCCTCACCAAAACTCATGTGAGTTCCTGAGGTATCAGACTTACAGTACTTCCTGCGAGGAGGAGAGGGGCTGAGAATGCAGTGAATGGCAGTGGGAAGTCGCTGAACGGAGCTGGGACGGATGGGGACTCCCAGCTGAGCTGGAGGGTGTTTCATGTCTCGTGTGCGCTGGAGGGAAGCTCAGCAAATGGCATGAGTTCAGCCTGCTCTGAGCTGAGCACAGCTGAGTCCTGACGGCTTTCGCCATCGGTGTACAGGGTGTGTGAAGGCAGACTTGTGTACTCCTGGGACTCCGCTTCATCGTGGTGGTCTTTGCAGTGGTTCTTTCTGTGTTTATTGATATGCCTGTAAAAGAAGAGGCGTTTCATGCAGGTTTAATTCCTGTATGGCCAAAGCGTGGCAAGTGCATCCAAAGCACGTGTGCCCCTGGAGGGACGCGTGAAGTGCCTGCTTCTCCAGTGAGGTGTGGTAGGTGTATGAGGAGTGATATGAAAAGCGCTATAAAAGCGTGTGGGATGAAGCAGCCGCCCAGGTAGGATCAGCAGAGCAGAGGCGAGGAAGGGGGACAGGGCAGGAGATGGGCACGTGCAGGAGGACCGTGAGAGGAGCTCTGAAAGCGAAGCCAGGTGGTTCGAACTTCATGTATGAAGAGATGAAATCAGTGTGAGTCTATACCAGGAGGTTTTTACTGCAGCTTTCTCGGTAGCAGAGGAGGTTTACAGCTTTTGGCAGTGCTCTGGGGGTGACTGGCTGAATGCGTGTGCCTGGTGTCAGGGACCCAGAACTGTCTGTATAAGGGCTGCACAAATCAACTCCCGAGGTGCCGCTCGAGACAGGGTGAGCTCGGGCGTTTGTGTAGGCGCCAGTGAGGAGCAGCAGCACACGGTTCAGCCAAGCAGCCTTTGCACAGCAAATAACATTCCCGGTATCTACTGTTGAAATAAACTGCACTCTTAGGTAATTTTGTATGTGCTTCAGTTCCTCAGACTGCTTCAGATGTTCCTTCTGAGAAGAGAGAAGGTGAATCCCTGGATAGGTTCTCTGAAATAATTGTTTTGTTTGAGCTCTTATGTTCAGGGATAGCTCAGAATTGTGGATTTAGCTCACCTAGGGTGGAGGGGGGGTGCAGTTCCTGTGCTGTAGTGCGATACTATAAGAGGTTAAAAACGTGGAAGCTGTGATAAATTCTGAATTTGTGCTGATCTTGTTTGAAAAAGGATTTAGAACTGTGGATCATGCAATTTTTTTCCCAATTGCGCTTTTTCAGTTGAAATACGATCGGTGTCATGCAGCTGGTTTAAGTCTGTGTGGAAAAGCAGCTGAGTGTTCTGTAAAACCTTCCCAGCGTGGCAGCAGCTGCGTAGCACTGTGTTCTGAACTCGTGAAGACCGTGAGGCAGTTACCTGTATTGGAAGAAAATCACTCTGCCTGCCTGTATCTGGAGGGAAATAGTCTTTAGGCCTCAAATATGACCAAACTTAAAATTATTCTGGCTTCCAGAGAAACTCTGGATTGCAAACGTGCAGTGATACCATGTTTTCTTTCCTGGTCTCATGCACAGTGTCACCATGCTGGTTACACGGTTTCTCAGCTCTGATTGCAATTGTCCTTGAGGTTGTATGTCTGCTACACCAGAGTGATGGCACAACCCCAAAAATGTGATTAAAAAGAAAGTGAAATTGAGTTTCCTTTGGGCTCTGAAATACGTTGTGTCTGGTGGCTCTGAAATCTTCTTTAAAGAGACTCTTGTGGAAACCAAGAGAGAAATGTGGCTGTGAAGGTGCTTGATGTGCAGGGAATCTCCTGCTTTCCAGGATGAAAGAGATGCTGGTACCTACTGCCTTTCATACTCCAAATGTTTGAAAGCTGGTGAAGATGGTGACTAATTCACAGCAGTGTGTGTTGAATTGGGACTAATCTTATTTCTACTCTAAGTCCTGGAAAACACCTTGAGTATCATTAAAATATTGTCATGGAATTACAGCCTGAATTAGGCATGTTGGTGTATTGCAGACTGATGTATGTGAAGCTTAAAAAAGTGGAATTCTGTGTTTCATGAAGCGTCCCAGCTTAAATATCAGTGTTCTGTAGGAGTTGTGTTCCAGGTGGGGGTCTGTCCTAGGACTCCTTTTGAACTCCCGGTCTGTAAAACCGCTTCACTCCTTACATTTATAACCATGTAGCTCCCTTTTCACTTGGTGTTTATGGGGGACTCACTTGTAAATGGAATCAGGAGTTTGCCCTGAAGCCAAGTGCAGCAGGAAAATAAACAAATACTGTCCTTCTGTGGCTTTCTCTGTTCCACGCTCTCCCCTTTTAGATAAGAACATCAAAGAGGAGAAGAAAGAGAAGTAATGTGGTTCGCTAAATACCTGCGTTTCTTTGGTTCCTCGCACTTTATCCCTAAACTCTGGAGGATTTTATGCAACGGGTCAGAAGTTTGACATAGTCTTTCTTGTGTTTAAATTTATGGTTGTTTCAAAAGTATCAGGCTTTTGCCTTTTATCAGTAGGTTGTAATAGGACTCACTTCAAAAGGTGATTTTACGGGACAGAATATCATCTCTCTATGTATGAAGTTACCAAACAGGAAGGAGTTAGTCTTCATGGGTTCTA
>NW_010392035.1:15163-25798 GCF_000710305.1 Buceros rhinoceros silvestris | reverse complement strand
GCTGACAGGAGAGGTTTCAGTGATGTGCAGCTAAACATCACTTACTCACCTGCATTTCTGTGTAACTGGAGTTTAGGGCTAGCCATGGTTTACCAAAGGGATTTGACGCCAGCGTCAGGTATGGTTAACAACCATCACAGCTGATTTAGTAGGCACAGGCCTTGGATGGTGGCGCAAACTTAAACCTTAAAAGACAGATCTTGAGGACAGCATTTTGTGATGAATTGTGCTCTGTCAACACATTTTTAGGAATACAGACAATATTTATGAGTCCTTTTCCTCCCTCCAGACTTTTATTGCCAGATTTATGCTTAGGAGCATTACTGGTTTTAGACAGAAGAATCAAACATTTCTTGTTTTTGACAAAATTCCCTTTTCCTGTCTGAACAAGATTCACCTTTTAAACGTTTTCTGTAGAAACCAACAGCTGTGTAAATAGCCGGGGGTGGGGGGTGGGGTGCAGGTCGTGGTGCAGGACACCTAGAAATGATTTTCATTGCAGAAATGGAGAAATGGCATTGCCTGTGACTCCCACTAGCCGCTACCTGGAGTGACTAAGTGTTTATAAATCATTCATTGTGATAATTTGATCATTCTTCCTTGTAGTTCTGCCTTTGACACAAAAACTGGCTTGCGTGTGGCTGTAAAGAAGCTGTCCCGACCATTTCAGTCCATCATCCATGCCAAAAGGACCTACCGAGAGCTGCGGCTGCTGAAGCACATGAAACATGAAAATGTAAGTGGAAGGAGATGGTATGAAAAGGTCGTCTATAGCTGGACTCTCCAGTGAGCATCCGTCATGATTGTGTTGAAGGATCTTGTTGCATATGGTTTTTTTTAATGCTAAATACAGAGCTTGCAGTAGTCCGAGGGATTATAGCTGACCTGGGATGGTGCTAGGGATGGGGCTTCTCCCACCTCTCGGGGTAACGTGGGCCAGGGTCTCCCCACCCTCAGTATCAAACATTTCTCCCTTCTCTCTCATCTCAGTCTCCCTCTATGTCCTGTCACACCAGCATACATAGTGTCTCTGTTACCTCCACAGCGTTTGATCCTGCTTAATACCCACCCCCTGGAGATTTTTCTGGACCTTTCCTCGTAGCTGAGATATTCTCCAAACAGGAAAGCTTTGAGTATCTGTGACCAAAAATGAAAGTAAATAGATCAGCATATCAATCCATTTTGTCTAATCTCATAAGGTTAAGCAATGAAAATTAGGTTGGGGCTGGTGCGACAGCAGCTCCGTGTCTGGCATTCATTATGGTTTCTGGATCAGTACTGCAAAGAGCCTACGAAGCTTTAAGAGTAAGGAGTAAAAGGAAGTTGTTTGTATATAGAAATCTTTATTATTGGTTCATCGTACCGTCAGCTATCTGCGGGCAGTTTATCTAGGTTGTGGTTTAAAAATCCTGCAGATGTGGAGCTGTTCGGGGCCAGTTCCAGCGGGGTTGGTAGTGCTGCTGACTTGACGACTCAGATCTCGGTTCAGAAGTGAAACCTTTGGTTTTATGTGGCACAGAACACAGTGAATCTGGAAGGTGTGGTGGTGTCAGGGGCTTGAGCACGGTTTGGTTTTCTGTGTCGTGATTCTGCTCTGGTTGATGCTGACTTCGAGCAGATAAAGGGACCTGCTGAGCACTGAGTGTGTCTGCGTTAAACTTCCGAGTTCCAGTGGTTGGCTTAAAGCACAGCACTGAGCAGACAGGAGATAGGAGGTCTTGTTGTCCTGTGAAGAAAAGAATAAGCTCTGTAACATCCTAAAATACTGGGAAGGGAAAGGAAGAGATTAGGAGCTGGGTCTGAACCTGGTGGTGTTCACACTTCTTAGAAGGGAGTGGGTGATGTGCTGCAGAATAACTGTGTAAACTGTGTGTGAAGCGCGATGGAGGATCTGGGTGGTTTGGTACAGTGTGGTGAGATAGAAGTGATAAACGAGAAGAAAACCCTGCAGTCCCAAGGGCAAAGTCAGATTTTAACTCTCCGTGCTGAGGTGGATGATACTGAATTTTTCTGTAAAAACTGATATGGAGGAGTCCACCGGAGAAAGAAATGTGGACACAAGGATTGTTATACAGGATGGATGTGAATGTTTGGGTTTGAAGATGATGTCTGTCTAGAAATGGAGGGGCTGTGACCTGTGTCCAGAGAGACAGGAAAGTGTTCCCCCCTCCAGTTTCCTCCATAAAACGTAATCTATAATGTAGAACACAGATCAGCCAGAGGCCTTGACTTCTACCCACTTGCTCTTTCCTCCAAAAACATAAAAGTCCCCAAAGATTTTTGTCTTTACTTCTCAAAAGGTAACTTAAAGGTAACTCAGTTGCTTCTGACATCCTTGGCACGTGTAAGGAGGTAGAAGGGGGGATGCGAAGGGGGGCTTGGGAATCCAGCCCTGGGTTCTATGTGTGCACTTGGACCAGCACTGGAGGTATATCCAAGACAAGGGAGATGTTGGCTTGGAGAGGGAAGAGGGGTTTTTTGAAGGTGGGTGAGGAGAACCTGTCTCTATTTCATCCATTCATAAAATAAAAAACACTAAGAGAAGAAAAATAAGGTTTGAAAAGATGTTTCAGTAAAAAAAAAATAGAATGAACTTTATCAACCAGATGGATTTTTTTTTTTTTTTAAATGCTGTAAACAACCTAGAAGATAATGACAGGTTAATCAGGTGCAGTTCTGCTTTTCCACACAGTAATATGTGCTTTTACTTTCCACCGACAGAACAGCTTGGCTGTAAAACGAGGGGTGGAGTCGCTGCTCTTTGGGCAGAAACACAAGCGGCAGGGAAGCCGTCAGCTGGTGGTGGAACCCGGCTCCTTGCTGCACTGCCGTTTCCTGACTGATTTTCTAGTGGAGTCATCATTATTCATCGCTTGTGTTACAGATCCTTGAATTTTTCAAGCCATTACTCAGTACAAGCGACGCAAATTCAGTCTCCCAGTTCTGGCTTGAGGGTGTAGTCAACAGTATAACTGAGAATTGAGCAGGAAGCAAACGGTTTTGTCTGGGAGTTGTTTTGTTTCTCTCATCGTTTGTTTCCTGAGCAAACTCTGAACCAGTGCTCAGACCAGCCTTTTGTTACTGCTCCTGTTGGCTGCTGGAAGTGGGTGGCTAGTGTGAAGAGACACCTGTATATTTTTAACCTTAATTTATTTAACACAAGAACTGAGCATTTGTTTCTGATCTTGTATGAGGATTGATTTGCCTGCAGCTGAGTGATTCATGTACTTGAAGCGAAACATTCACTGCAATGAGTAGTTTCTGTTCCACAAAGGCTCTTGGTAACTGTATCGTGTTATACCATGAGTGTCCTGCTCAGCTTTTTCACTTCACCGTTTTCTCTCTAGGTGATTGGCTTGTTGGATGTGTTTACCCCTGCCAAGTCACTGGAAGAATTCAATGATGTGTAGGTAACTTCTCTGACGACTGCACAAAACAGCTTGTCTATCTTCCTTGCATCTCCCGGATGATTATAGAAATATTTGCCACCTTAATTTGTTTGCCGCCCAGTTCTGAGTTCCAACACAAAAGATACTACGACACCCTAAACTGTTGGGCTCCTCAAACCAGTTCACCTGTGGTTTATCGACTGGTGCTGTAGGAACCAGTGCGCTAATCTGCTGCGCTGTTCAAGGTGTCATGAACTGTGTTTCATTTCATTGGGGACAGTCAGCCCTGCTCGTGGAGCTTCTCCTAGCTCTGTGGCGGGGGTTGCTTCACAGCCCGTGCGTTTCCTCTTGTTTGTAGGTACCTGGTGACACACCTCATGGGAGCAGATCTCAACAACATTGTGAAATGCCAGAAACTCACCGATGACCATGTGCAGTTCCTCATCTACCAGATTCTTCGGGGACTGAAGGTACTTGCACCTTCCCTACCTGAGCGCTGGTAGCTGGAGGTGCTTGATGAGTGTCGAGTCCTCAGAGATTCACGAGTGGGACTTTGCTAACTTCTCTGACCTATCATAGCACAACCTGTGGTTACTGCTCCTTCCCTTTGTACCTCTGTGGAGCTCTGTGTCAGTAAAGCTCTGTGTCATTTCAGAACACCTTTCTCTATGTTCCTGTGGGCAGATCTGGAAAATGATGACATACGTTGTCTTCTGCTCTATGAACCTTCCATGGCTTGTGCACTTGGGGTGTTCCACTCATGGTGGCAGCATGCCTGGGTGTCCCTAAGCAGAGCACCTGCCTATGTCAAAACCACAGACACGCTTGGTTCCCCCTGAAGACAGGCCGTAGTGTTTGAGTTGTGTGGGATGGGGTGGGGCAGTGCTGTCTGGTGAAGAAATGAGGAGGAGGCTGCTTGGACTGCTGTATAAAACGTGTCATCTTGCCTTCCAGTACATCCATTCAGCTGACATAATACACAGGGTGAGTATTTATCCTCAGATCGCTTCCTGTACTGAACCAATGCCTTCAAAACCCCCGGCACAGAATCTTACAGTGTGGCAGCTATAGAAACAAGAAGAATTTCCCAAGAATTATTTGGGTTAAACGTGGGAAGGGGCTGTCAGGATCCGTAGTTTCTGCTTGTGGCTGCCTTGTACCTCTGTGCAAGAGGTTCGCTGGGTGTTAAATACAGCACTGGTGTTGCAATCAGCCTTTATGCGTTTTTGCTTATATGCGACACCGCTGAGGACCACGCTGGGATCAAGTGGTTTTCCCGAGAATGGAGAGTCAGAATCTCGTTAGTTAGAATCTATTTTCTATCTGCATTTACATTTTTATTTACTTTAGACAGGAGAAACAACATATGTAACACTGCTAATGCTGATGTTGCTTATTTTTTTAGGATTTAAAACCCAGTAACCTGGCTGTAAATGAAGACTGTGAGCTGAAGGTAAGGTAATCTGCTTGGTCCGATCCTGATTTCAGTGAAGGCCCTGTGATGTCCCTTGCGATTAAAGGGTCAAATTAATTCCTTATGGAAGTGCTTCTGTGGCCCAAAGTAATAATGTCCTTCCCAGCTGTAAAGGGCTGTGAGGATGTTTTTTCTGTGTCTGTTCCTGTGTTTTTAATGAGTCATCGTGAAAGTGAAGAGTTAGCAGCTTTACTTTGGGTTTAGTTGGTTTAAAGACAAGATTCCCAGCTGGAATCTGACTGCTGGGTCCTGGTATCTTTTAGCAGGTTGTGAAATGTGGTTTCATAACCTGCCTTTGCAGTTGCAGCACCTCTCCTCCACCCAGCCCAGTAGCTGCCAGGTTATCTCTCTAACTAGTTGGCGTGGTTCAGCTGTGGTAGTTGGTGGATGTCTTTTCTGTAGATCCTGGACTTTGGCTTGGCCCGACACACCGATGATGAGATGACCGGGTATGTGGCTACCCGGTGGTACAGGGCTCCCGAGATCATGCTCAACTGGATGCACTACAACCAGACAGGTAATGCGTTTAAGGCTGGTTGGTTCCTGAATTGGGGAAGAAAACAGAGGTCGTCCTATGTACGTGCTCCTTTCCGTCTGCTCCCGTGGGTTGGCAGTGACGGTAATGACGCTTCAGGGAGGGTGATTAGGAGAAGGAAGGCGTAGAACTAATATTTGAGCACAGTCTGCCAGTTGTAAATTAAGAGCCATGATGGCATTCCTAAGGCTTCTTTAAACTCGAGCCTTTGAAATTGCAGTCAGCACTTCTCCCGTGTTGGTCCTAGCGCAGTGGTCTTTAAAGGGAGCGAGTGGAGCGTGTCTGGAGGAGAAGGTACGTTGCTAGGAAGCTGCTGGGAATATGCTGAAAAATGTCTGGATTAGGATGTGAAGAAGTGCTAAAAGCATATAAATCTCCCTCTCCTGTCTCTTAGCCAAATCTTCACAGTTACATCTTCCTCACAGTTCCCAGTTCTCAGCAACTCACCATGCTTCCCTGCAGCCCTTCCAGATCAGGCACAGAGGAGAAGAGCAAATGCTGGGAACGGCTCTTGTACAGGAGAGCAAATGGGTTAGAGAAAATAATGTGCTGTTAGATTGCACACTTCGCCTCTTTTCCTCTTGCCTGTACGTGGACTTGTCCTGTACCTGCAGCGTCATAGTTGGTGGTTGCTCGGGTAGAATTTCTGTGAGGCCACACACAGACTCATTCCTCAGTGTGGTCTGGAGCAGGTTTCTTCCTCTCCAATTATGCCAGTTCCTCCCCACCTCTGGGGTTCGGGGCATGGAAGGGAAGTAGGCCTGATCTGTTTTGCTGCTCTTTGGACAAGTCCTAGATCTGCAGTTACCAACTACCACCTGCCTTGGGCTCTTTCAGCGCCGTAAGACTATTTAAGGGTGGAGTTGTTTGCACTCATTGGATAGGCTGATCTTGTTGAGACTGTGTTTTTCTGCATTATACTGTTTTGTTTTTCGTTTTGTTTTGTCTAGTCGATATCTGGTCAGTGGGATGCATTATGGCCGAGCTGTTGACTGGAAGAACGTTGTTCCCTGGTACAGACCGTATCCTTTAAAAGTACTGTATTGTTTGAGATGGGAGTTAGAGATCTTCACCTTCACCTGCTGCGCAAGAGAAGCAGCGCTGGGTTTGGTTGGTGGTTTTTTGTTTGGTTGGTTTTAAATTAATGGCTTTTTTACTCACAGTACGACGAGGTGAGTTCTTGATTTTGCTGCACGTGAAACCACCACAGCGTGCCAGAAGGCAAATCTATCCTCTCCACGGTCTGTTGGCATTGCTAGAACTGCTCACACGCTGTTTGTTTCCAGGAGTTACTTTCCTTTAAGTTCATTATAATTCATTGCTCTTTGAGTTTGTAGCACATCACTGCGTGGAGCAGGCTGGCTGCTCAGAGCCCTCTCACGCCTCAGGTTGCTGGCAAACGCGTGGCATCCCTTCCGACCTCTCGTCTGCGTCCGCTGTGAAAGCAGCGGGTTTGCAGGTCCAGTGCCAGGGATCCCGTTCCAAATTGCTCAGAAGTGGTTAGGTTCCGCTTCCACACTGGAGTGTAAACAGCCTGTCAGCCTTCTTCATGGTGCCCGTGTACTGATGGGAAAAATAAAGCTCCAGTAACAGCTTTTCAAAACATTTTTTTTTTTTGCTGCACCAAAGCAGGCTGGGCAGGACACTCGGGCAAATCTCTGAGAGCACCTTGAAGAGCTGGTCACCAGTTCGTCCAAGAAATGGGGACTGAGACCTGCTGCACACTGTTACACGTCCAGCTCCGGCTCGCTCAGGGTGATTTACTGCTGGCAATGCTTTTCGTTGCCTAGAAATTGGACTTCATTCGCCAGGGAAAAGGACCTCGCCCATCTTTTACCAAAGGTCGTTCTTTCAACCACAGTTTATTTCGGTGACTTTTATTAATTCATTAGTGTTTATACCACCCTCCAGGACTCCTGTTCTTGGCAGGTCCCAGCCATCCCGTGCCCGGGTCTGTGATGTCCGGAGGTAGAGCAGCGACTCATTCACGGGCACCCCCTTGCCGTGGGGAAGTTGCTTGCGTGCCCTTGTGAGGTTGAGAGCTGTGCTGGTGGTGGCGTGTGCCTCCGGTGGGGTCTCCCAGGCCAGACAGGTCTCAGCTGAAGGGTCAGACAAAGTGTGTCCACGGGCAGGATGGGCTCACTAGCCTTCGGGCAACCATCCTAGGAGAAGGACAACTCTGACTCCAAACCCGGGCAGATGGAGCTCCTTTAGCCTTGTAAGGCTCATCCATCTAAGAGAAGGACACTCTAACCAAACCTACGACCCGAGGACTTCGCTGTCACCGTCCAAGCTCGCTAGGCCCTGGCAGATGAACCTCAGGTGTAAAGGGTGGAGCCGGTTCCGTGCACATAAGAGAAGGACACTCTAACCAAACCTATGACCCAAGGACTTCGCTGTCACTGTCCAAGCTCGCTAGGCCCTGGCAAATGAATCTTAGGTGTAAAGGGTGGGGGCAGCTCCACGCACGCTGCGCCTCACCTAAAAAACCCACCGAGCAGGCCCGAAGGGTGCACTCATCGCTTGCAGTGAGCGTGGGAAAAGCCCTTCCCAGATCTTCGTTTGTGAAGCCAAGCCATGATGAGTATTTATACCTGTTAATTCAAATCTGTTAGCAGAGAAGAGAAGGCTAGTGGTGGAAGTGCTGGTCTTCTGCCTACAGTACTTCTGGAGAGCAGCTGATCCCACAGCTCTCTCATGGGTGGGGGAGGACTTTCTTCTAACTTTGACATCATTTCACCCCTCTTTTCAATGTGCTTTACCTTGATCCTTTTTTTCTGCCTGTCTCCATCTCATAATCTCTCTCCAAATCTGTTGCACTTTCTGTACTCTACTGTTCAGTCATCTCTGCTGCTTTTTTCTGTTGTCAGAGACAGAAGCAGAACTAGGAAGAAGCTGCCAGGTTTCTCTCCGCTGATTTAGCCCAAATAATTTGGTTGGGGCAGATTTTTTGTTTCTTTTAATCAAAAATGAGAAATCAAGAATTATTGATTCAAACAAAGCAAAAATCTTCAGGCTGTTGCTATTATTTGACCCTAACAACAATGACACTTTAGGTTCTAAAAATCTTGATTCTTGCAAATGAAGTATTTGCTGTTAGGATTTTCGGTCTGTAAGAAACGCTTCACAGCGTGTTCTTTTTGAATTGAACACGACCCTTACCAGCCACGCCAGAGAAGTTTGCCATGTTAAGATACTTCTCTAATTTATATCTCCCAGCAGAGGCTTGTGATTCTTTACCTCAACTGCTTGATTTCTTTCACTAATGTTAGTAACAATTTTGAATTAAATGCTTTTTCCGTTCTGTGTTGATTAAAGTCAATTAAAATGAGGTCTGATCCTTTCCCCCTGTGGTAATCCTGTCCCACAGGTAATCCTTTGCAGGATGATCGTTCTTAGCGCTTGTGCGTGTGGTTCCCCGCTGTGAGTGATGTATACGCTGGCTGATGGGAGGTTAGAGCTGCAAGGGCAGTAGGGTTTGTGGTTCTGAACGTCCCTTGGGTGTGTAACACCTCCCGATGGTCTGGAAAGGCAGCAGGCTGCCAGCTTTTCCTCCAGCTTTGCTGAGGTCTAAAGTCAGCGAGCACAAGGTAATGGTGGGTCCCAGCTTCTTCCTGCTGTGGAAGGTGCTCTGAAATCGTGACGTATGTGTGATTTTTTTGGAGGCAGTTTTACATTTCCAGATGTAGACCCTGTTGGATGCTTCTGGGCTCCAAATAATGTCTTCGTCCCCACAGATCTGCCGAGGTCCATGTTCCTTCTGCGGCGTCCCTGTGCCATTGTTGACTTACTGCCTTCACAATTAATATTAACATGCTTAATTTCAGGTATATTTACCATGGTTCTAGTAGCCAAGGGTGTAGAGTATCCAGTTCCAGAGCAGCAGGGAATTTGCTGTGTGATGTGTGTTCAGGAAGCTGGAAACTGCTCCTATTTGACAGGTGAAAATTGGACACTCTTCTTGCTTTTTGCTCTCAAGACGTTGATTTTTCTCAACTATACAGCTTCACGTTTCTGAAATGAAACAGTGGCAGAACAGAGAATGCCTTCTCTGGGTTATCCTCCTGTGCTGGTGGGTCTGGTTTGAAATCCTGGTCGCTTTCACCACAGCTTTAGCAGAACTGGTGTGATGTTCTGTACAGGAATTTCTTTATACGGCCTGGAGACGCGGGTCTTACTTGTAAGTTGCTTGATTGCAGGCAGGAAGAATGTCCGTACTGTAATTAAATCTGGTAAGTAATTAATAATCTGAGGTGATGATCTTCAGTACTGTCTGTAATGATTATGCCACTGATATGCTAACGCTGAATTGAGTTGTCAGTTCTGAAGGACTAACTGTAGAGAATCTGACCATGGTCGTCATCACCTTAAAGCGAGAATTGTAGATACTCTTATAAAAACACTGTGATTAACGACTCTGCGGGCTCGTTACCATGTTCCTCACTAACACCGAACGTAAGCTAACGGAATTGTTCCTACTGTGACCTATGGGTGGAAGTCCTGAGATGAAAGATTTCTGACAGTGGAAAATACTCTGCCGGGTGGTGGGGATGGGGAGCGAGGTTGTGGGGGAGACTAGTCAGACACAAAGGTAATGAGAATCAGAGTCCTTCAACCTTTCAGCGTGAGGCATAGCGAGACGCTTTCGTTTTGTTATCGTTGTATCTGTCTTATGCCAAGATGAGTCTCTGTTTAATGTGTATTAATTTTTTTACAGCTGTTGTAATGTGAATGATTCGTACAAATAAGCAGTCAAGTTGACTTGGACAATTTGACTTGCATGAAATGATATAAAGTACAAATCTCATGACTGTTTTGTACAAGTTTAGCCAATTTTCTTTTTCCATATGTTTTAAGTTGACTGTATTCCCTTTATACTCTGAAGAGTGTTTTTATTACTATTTTTATTCAGTAGTATGAGACTGCCATGATAACTAACCATCCAGTGACACGTTCTCCTGATACCTCTTACTCTTGCTTGTGGTGGCAGCTAAAATGAGTTCTGAGCTTGGATTCTCCTGGACGAGCTCCCCCCTCCCCTCCACTCCCGTGGTGCTGGGCTCTTTCCGCAGTTACAGAATCATGAGACCCTTCGGTCCTGGGGTGCTGGTGTTGGGGGTCGCATGCTGCGCTTTCCTGCTCCATGCACATGTGTGGTTTTGTTTTCTTTCTTTTGCTTTGTATTTACGCAGTCTCTTTCCTGTCTCTGATTGCTCATTTCTCTGGGATGTGGCAGG
>NW_010392035.1:4905-15052 GCF_000710305.1 Buceros rhinoceros silvestris | reverse complement strand
CGGTTCAGCGGTTTACAGATGTCAGCCCAAAGCCAGCAGCAGCGGCTGGGTTTTGGCATGCCCGTGGCACCGTTGCCTACACAGTCTGTGTTCTCTCTCGTTCATCCGAGAAGTCACTGACGATATTACACCAGTAGCTCCCCATAGCAGTTTTCCCTGGGCAAAGAGCTGACAGCAAACAGGGCAGCCCTGTGTGGGCACACGTGATTTTAAATACCATTAGAGGAATTTAAGTACGTAAGCCGAGGTACGGCATGTGACTTCTGAGGTGGGTGAGCAGCCCGAGATCTGCCCAGGAGCAGGAGGAAGGTGTGGGGCTGTTTAAACAGTGCTGGGGAAAAGGCTCTTTAACTGAGCTCACTGTGAGGAGCGCGGCAGCCGCCGCCAGCTCTCCTGGGCTTTAATTCGTCTCGTGTGTAAAACTTGAGACCAAAGCTTCCATCAAAAGATAAAGGTTTAGCAGAGCTTTGGCAGCATCCTTCACGTGGTTTGCTGGTGTTACCTCAGGGACTCTGATACTTTTTCAAAAAACACGAGACAGGTTTTGAAGTTCTTGTAGTAGTCGAATTAAAAGACTTTCTAACAAGGAGTTGTAACTGTGGCGTAAAACATCAGGAGGGTGTTGATCATGAAAAAAGCATTGTCTAGCAAGAAGACTACTTTTATCGAAAGGAGAATGTGTAACTAACTCAATATAATTTTAAGAGCAAATACAAACATTAAGGACACTGTGAAATCACGACAAGATTTTGAAAGGCAGCATGGAGGGTCATTCAGAGAAGGGAGATGAAAAGATGCCCTGTCTCTCCTCACCATCTGCAGTTTGAGACATAAACTGTGTCCTCAGTAGACTTTTTCCCCCAAGTGGCACCAAACATTAAATTTTTCTGCCCTGTTGCAGAGGACGGCTCTGGCTGGTCCGTGGCCTGGTGGAAGCTCAGTTCTTTGCTCCTGCAGTGTCCTGTCCCGAGAGCTGTCGAGGCAGAGGTCATAACCCTGAGCCATGCTCTGCTTTAGTCGGTCTGGTGGGTCTGTAGGGAGGAAGGGAGGAAGATCCAGGAGCTTTGGTCTCCTGGCCTGCAGGTCCCCAGGGTCAGCACCCTGTGCCAGCGGCAGCACCCTGCTGAAAGGGCATCCCATGTTCAAGTGGAGGGTGCTGGATCTCATGAGTGTGGTCCAGGCATTTTCCTCTTCTCCGTGGCTGAATTACCGTGGAAGGTGTTCACCCACACTTTTCAGCCTCCTGCTTTACCTCACCTGTCACTAACACGACCTAACCCTGCTAACTGCTGCTGCTCCTGCTTTGGTGCGGGGCCTGCCAGGGTGAAGCCGGTTCTTGACCAGCAGGGAGAAAGTTTCTGCTCTGCCCTGTATTGCTGCGGGTGCAGCGATAGATCCCCTTTCCCTGCATGCGGGGTGTTTGTCAGTCTGACGCAGACAGCTCTGTTACATGGCGTGTTCAATTGTACACGAGAGGAACGGACACAGTTCACGTCTCATAGCCTTTCAGTGGAGGCCTTGGCAGGCGTTAACTTTCTGCGTTTCTAGGCTGATGTGTTGCGCTTTTTCATTTTGATTTGTCCCAGCATTTTCCTTTATGGTCCATCATTAGATATTGATCAGTTGAAGCTCATTTTGAGACTCGTTGGAACCCCAGGGCCTGAGCTTTTGAAGAAAATCTCCTCAGAGTCTGTGAGTTCACACTTTGATTGTAATATCTGCCCTTTCGGAAGTCCCCGGTTTGTGTGTCGCCCTCCCGTAGTCTGCCTGTAGTTATTTTCTGTTACTTTTCATCCTTTGTCATTCTTCTCTCCTGGATGGCTTTGAGTCCTCACACTGTGTGTATCTGATCTTTCTTCCTCTTACCTCTGCCTGTGCTCTGAGTTCTTCCTGCCACGTTCTCATTTTACTGCTGCGTGACTTTTCTTACAGTTTGTGGGTTTATACTTGGTGATATATTGTACGATCAGGTGCTGCTGGGGAGGTAGTTTTCACAGCCAAGAGCTTGAGGCTCATCTCGATTGTTGCTTCTCCAGGCTGCCTACCCAGGGTTTTTGCACTGGTACCCTCTGAACGCACACGGTCCCTTCTGGAGTGAAATGCCTCTGCCACTGTCTTTGTTTCTATAGCATAAAATCCCAAATGCCTTCTAGGTGCTTTATGTGGCAGCCGTTCCCAGGGCTCACAGCGTATATCTGCTGAGGACGGAACTGACAGCGCGATGGATTTAAAGGGTGCTGCTGTATCAGGGGATGGCCAAGAGCCGTTTCTGCAGTCCCCTCTTTGCAGGCTGACCTCTCTTTTCAGCCATGCTGCCACGTCTGTTTGATTCTCATCTTGAATTGTGAACTTTGCAAGTGCAGAAAAGTTAGAGCGAGGGATGCCGAAACAGTGTGGGTTGACATCACATAGCGAGCAGTGAGCTCCCGCAGAGGTGACCAGCAGCACACTCTGCAGGTCACCCTGCTGCTCTGGCACAGGGTAAAGGATCAGCGTGGTGATGAGGTAGTTTTGTCCTGCAGCTTCTGTCCCTTCTCTGTAATGGTGACAGTAGGTGTGAAGCATGGGCGCAGCCTGCAGGTACATTTGGTGACGGTAGATGTGCGGTGCGAGCTGGGATCGCTTGTGCTGCCTGTCACCCCCTGGTTCCAAAGCCCTGGGACGTTCTTCAAGGGTCAGACCTGAGGAGCATTGGTTGCCCTGGGCGCCCCGTGAACTGCCCGTACGGGTAGTCTGGAAGTCCAGGGGATTAGTGAGAGATAAGCTGAAAGGTTGACTAGGTTAAGCAAAAGATTAGTTTGCACACGTAAGATTGAACTGGGTCATTTGTTTTTTTTATCGTTGCACAATAATTGCACTGGGCCAGGTCCAAATTGAGACTCTGTTTAAAACCTGCAGCACAGTTCTGTTTCTACTAATTTTTTCTGTTGCATGGAGAAAGCAAAGCTCTGCAGTGTTGGAGGGCTTCAGTGTGTCACACTAACGAACCCTGGTTTTCTGCTGCCTGACTTCACTCGCTCTGACTGTCTCCGTCTGTTCACTGACATCAGCTCTCTCTGTCTTATGCAACGCTTGTGTTCTGCTAATTTTGCATTTACTGCCTTCTGTCACCTCGCCCACGTACCACCACACGTTCAGAGCTGCTCGGGAGGAGGTGGCAGCTGGGAGCCCATTTCGCTTTGCACCACAAGGAACTTCAGTACTTTCTATGCAGCAAGAAAAAAAGCTGGTAACTAGTGCAGAGGGTACAATTTTTGTTCCTGTTCTAATTTTTACTCATTTTCCTGAGGCCATTTCTAGCTGTAGCAGCCCAGGAAAATTTTTTTAGTAGCTTCAGCCAAAGGAAACGTCTGCTCTGGTGGCTTATAACCTCTGGGAGAAGTGACCACAACCGCATCGTGGTGTAATGCTGCTTAAGGCAGACAGAATCCTCTCTGTGCTGACACTGTTACCGACTGATCAGTAATTCACTGTTACTTTAAGTGTTCACTAGTGCCATCACTAAACTTTCCACTAGCATTTGGAAAAATCAGTGGATGCTGCCTGTATGGCTCTCGCCTTGTGGTTTGCCGAAGAGATGCTTTGTGTGCAGCCGTTTTCTGTTTGAAATGGTTTTTGCCCTGTTTTTAACAAAGCCCTTGACGAGGCACTTTAAGATATTAACCAGCTTCAGCAGATCATGCGTCTGACGGGAACACCCCCTGCATATCTCATTAACAGGATGCCCAGCCACGAGGTGAGACCTGAGCAGACGAGGGGGGTTTGCAGGGCAGGTCCTCCCTCGCAGTGTTGCCCACGCTCGCATGCAGCATGGGGTGGGCGAACTCCCGGCTCCCCAGCGAGGTCTTGGTGCTCAATGAGATTTGGAGGGTGTGTGCTCAGCCACAGGCTTGTGAGGCTCAGCAGAGCCTGGCTGTGGGTGGGTCAGCATCGTGCAGCTCACTGACGCGCACCGCCCCGGGGCTCCAGGCACTCGGCTCTTGCAGAACCTCTTTGCTTTTCAGTCTTGCATGAACCCCAAATAATGTCGGCTCTTCCTCCGCTGTCCTGAGTGGCCTTTGGGTGGGGAGGGATAATGGTGATAGGCGCAGTGGGTATTGGAGTAATTCAAGAGAAGGCAAAGCAAGGAGACAGACCATAATAGCTGGTGCTTCAGGATGGTTGGAATGGGCTTTGTTGTAGTGGCTGGATTGTAGTAGACTTCACCAGAGCGTTTATTTCCACAGGCGAGAAACTACATCCAGTCGTTGTCTTACATGCCGAAAATGAACTTTGAGAACGTGTTCATTGGTGCCAATCCCCTAGGTAAGGCTCGCTCCGACACATCGGGCTCTTCCCGAGGCTGAAGCCAGTGTGTCCTGAGACACCAAGACTGTCCCAGAGCCACGTGCCATTGTCAAAACCTACAGAGTCTCTGTGAGCTGAGGAAGAAGCTGTGGGTGCTGAGAAGCTGCAGGTTCCTTCCAGGCATTGGGCTCTCAGGAGGTTCCGTTTCAGTGTCACACCAGTCTCACACAGTGAAATCCTTTCTCTTCTGTTCTGGTGCTGTTGCAGCTGTGGACTTGCTAGAGAAGATGTTGGTGCTGGACACAGACAAGCGAATCACAGCAGCAGAAGCACTGGCTCACGCTTACTTCGCTCAGTATCACGACCCGGATGATGAACCAGTGGCAGACCCCTATGACCAGTCCTTTGAAAGCAGAGAACTTGAGATCGAAGAATGGAAAAGTGAGTTGGGGGATGGGAGAGCGGATCTGCCTTGTGGTCCGTTACATGGTTCAGCTGAGCCGCGGTAGAGAGAGGCAAAAAGAAATGGATACAATCGTGGGCATCCTGTTTGTTCTGAGGTCATTACACCAGCGAATCTGTCACGTGTTTGCATGTAATTAGCATAATCCCTGGTAACTAATTATTACTGTGAGGATACAGACTGAGATAGTTGCTCACATCTTTGTTTTCGACCTTGCATCTCAGTGCTCTGTAAGTGTCTTTCACTGTGTTGGTCTCTGAGAATGGTGCAGCCATTCTTTTCTGTTTCTTCTTCTTAATTAAACTTTAAGCAGTGTTAGAACACAGAATCCCAGACTGGTGAGGTTGGCAGGGACCTCTGGGAATCACCTGGTCCAACCCCCTGCTCCGGCAGGGTCCCCAGTTTGGCATCCAGGCGGGTTTGGGATCACCAGAGCAGGAGACTCCCCACCCTCCCTGGGCAGCCTGGGCCAGGGCTCCCCCACCCTCACAGCAGAAAAGTTTCTCCTCACGTTGAGGTGGAACTTCCTGTGTTCCAGTTTGTCCCATTGCCCCTTGTCCTGTCGCTGGGCACCACTGGGCAGAGTCTGGCCCATCCTTCCGACCCCCCTTTAGCTGTTGATCCCATTGAAGAGGTCCCCTCTCAGCCTCCTCCAGCTGAACAGCCCCAGGGCTCTCAGCCTTTCCTCTGCAGAGATGCTCCAGCGGGCAGCCTGGGCCAGGGCTCCCTCACCCTCACACCAAAGAACTTTCTCCTCATGGCCAGGTGGAACTTCCTGGCTCCCAGGTTGTGCCCGTTGCCCCTCGTCCTGTCACTGGGCACCACTGGGCAGAGTCTGGCCTGTCCTCCTGCCCCGCCTTTAGCTATTGGTGACACTGATGAGGTCCCCTCCCAGGCTGCTCTTCTGCAGCTGAACAGCCCCGGCACCACCCACAGAGATGCTCCAGCCCCTCCTCATCCTCGCAGCCTCCGCTGGACTCTCTCCAGTAGCTCCTTGTCTCTCTAGAACTGGGTAACCCAGAAACCTTTCAGACCGCTGGAGATTTTCTCACATAAGGGATGCCTTTGGTACCACCCGTTAACTTGGTCCCTATTTTCCTGCCAGGCCTGACCTACGATGAAGTCATCAGCTTTGTGCCACCACCACTTGACCAAGAGGAGATGGAGTCCTGAGAAACTGCTCTCTTCTGTTCGTCCCACTTCACTGTGAGGGGAAGGCCTCTTCGTTGGGACTCTCCGATTATCGTCCAAGTGCCTCGTCACAACAATATTCTCCTTGGTGGAGGGGTTTTGTGTGTGTTGAATTGGGGAGGGGGGGAGGGAAGAAGCCGAGTCTGTGTACCCATGCTGCATGCTCTCGTGTTCTGTGTACAGCCCGGGCAGCCCCCGACGACCTGCTCTGACCACCCTCACGCCCCTCCGCAGCAGCAGTGCCCACCCTCCACCCTGCTGGGGCCGGGTGGGGGAGCTGACCTGGGAAGTTGGGTTACAATCGTTGCCATTTATCAATTCTTCTACAGTTCAGTAACCTCAAAGCAAGGGAAGTTGTTTTCTAGACTGAGTCCTCTGTTCTCTCCAGGACTGAAGGTGGGGTCGAGGGGTGTCCTTGCTCGGTGCCGGCTGGCTGGCGCAGGCCCAGCTCCCCCTGCGCGTACGGGCCCCTCTAACCCCCGATTCTTGGGTTTGTTGGACGCTGTAAATATGTTTGTGCCTTAAATGGATGGGGGCAGAGGGGATGGGAAGCCTGGAGTGGAAACCTCTGACCCGCTGCTTTTCAGGGCGAAGGCTCCCGGATAGCTACGCATGAACTCGGTGTCATCAGGAAATAACTTCCCGAGGCAGCAGCCTCTGGCCCTGGATTTGGCTATTCCTGTAGCTTTCCCTCCTCCCCTCCTCACGTTCGAGCTCCCCGGCATCAGAGGCCACAGAAGACTCTTGCTGGCCCCACCTCTGTGTCTGTGCTCCCGAAAAGGCAGGCTGCTGTTGCATGTCGTAGCTGTGTGCATGTAGAGCTGCTTCGTTTCTGTCATCACTTTTTTCGGGGGTGGCACTGGGGCAGTTGAACCGTCGGTGAACGATTTTCCCAAGTACCTCAGCCAGCGCCACGGAATCGCAGCGTCCTTCCTCCTGTGCCACAGCTCACAGGGAAATCCCGCCGTGGCGGGGGCTTCGGCGAGGGAAGGATAAAACACACGGCGTAGGAATGTGCACCTTTTTCTTTGTTCTGCCCTCGGAGTTCCAGAGGAGCAGAGCTTAGGATGGAGGGTTTCATGCGAGATCAAACGTAAAAAATGGTCTTCAAAGAAACAACTACGGCAGCTTGTGCCAGAACTTAACTTATTTCCTGAAAAGAATTTTTTTAGAAGTATTGGACTCCAAAGCGAAGAGCTGAGCATGCCTAAACCCACAGCCTCCCTTCCACTGTCTGTATCTATAAATATAAATATTTATATACATAAAACTAACATTTACTAGAGGATTTTTACCCTCTCAGATAAGAGCTTCTTGGCTGTTTTTTAGCAGGTGGATCTCTGCCTAAGGAAACCCAAAGGGAGTACGTGGGAATACCAGTGCGCTGAGTTGTACAGGGCTCTGCAGCAGTCGGAGGCGGGCAGGAGGGAGGTTTCTCGGCACGTCTGTGCCCGGGGGGCAGCCCCAGTTTAGCGTTGGGAAGAGCCGGTGTGAGGTGTTTCTTTGTCGGAGGTGTCCAGTGCGTGATGGCTTCACCAGCGCTTCACGTTCTCGTTACCGTGGGACAGAGAGGAACTGTCTGGGGGGCTTTACCCCGTGGTTGAAGAGGCGGCACAAAGGGACAGGACGTGGATGACAAAGCCATCGATTCTTCCTGGGCTGCTTCCCAGTGGCCGCACTGGCCAAACCCTTAGTGGAGGCCTGGGGTGGCGTGAAGAGAGCAGTTAAAACTCTTGATAAAACTCTCAACGGAAAACCTCCCTTTTCTGCGGGCCAGCAGACCAGGCGTGGCCATGGAGATGTAGATACCCGTGTAAACCGCCAGTGAGGTTCTTTTTATCAGCCATTTTCTGTGTAGATGCTACAGTGTGATTTCATGCGGAAATATCGCTCGAGATTTTTAAACCTATAGACGTCGTGTGTGCGCGTGTGCGTGTCTGTGCGCCTGCGTGAGTGGGAACGTTCCCCTGGGAGCCCGTGCTGGAGCGGGAGCCCCCCGGCAGGCACTCCCTACCCGCAGTGCTGCGGTTTCTGTCCCTGGATTTTGCTGTAAGTGGTTATGCCGGATAGAATGTCACAATACCACTGGTTACAAATAAAACCTATTTTTCAGAGTTACCGCGCTGATGGCACTTGGAAACCTCTTGATTTTGGCACAGTGCAAATTTCTCCCTCGTGGCGTTTGGGGGTCCTGGTGGTGCTGGTTGGGGTGGGGGGGGGCAGAGCTGTGTCACTTCTCGCCTGACTGCTGGCACTGGGCTTGTGTCCCTGTTTGTCCCCAGACTAGCTCAGAGCCTGACCCTGAGCACTGGACACAGAAGAAACACTTTTATTTTGTGTTTAGTGGAGGGAAGCACCTGTTCAGCACCACAGCCCAGCGTTCTGCCGCCAGAGCCGGGACCCCTCCCCAGCACTGCTGGTTTGCTGTTTAAACGTGGTGGGTTTTTTCCCTCTTCAGCTGCCACCGAGTTCACAGAATCATTTTGGTTGGAAGAGATGTTGAAGATCACCGAGTCCAGCCATTCCCCCAGCACTGCCAGGGCAGTGGGAGGGTGTTGGGAGCAGGAGCATCATGGCTGTCTCGAGGGGAGATTTTCTGGCCTCAGTGGTCTGTCGGTGCTGTTCCCTCGGCAGAACGACTGACCAGAGCTGTGGTCTTCACTCTCACCAAAGCTCTGGGACTGCCAAATACTGAAATCAGTGAGAACCGAACTGGGGAAAAACCCCAGACTGCACCTACAGGGTGAAGTTCCTCAGCTCCAGGTACCCCTTTGCTTTGGATCGGTCACTTGGATGAATTCACCTTTTACAGTCATGATGCTCCCTGGATGTGGAGAACTCCCTAACTGTGCTCCAGTGACCTGTGTGTGCACACGTGCTGAGCAAGAGTCGTGTCCATACGATAACGGAGGAGTTCCACGTTCTCTGCCGAAACGCCGCTTGCTCCCCACTGTAGCTGCAGACCCAGGCCAGCCCATGGTTCATCCTGGACTCTGCTGTTGCCATAGGGGCTGGTTTACACATTGATGCATAAGCCAGGTTCAAAAATCCCCTGGCAGCGTGTCCCCGGTCTGTGTTCTGTGACCCAGCAGACCTTGCCACGGCCCTGTGAAGAACATATGGGCCACCAGCCACACCTGCAAGAGGTAAAATTGAGTCTTTCCCAAAACCCTGCTGCTGCTTTTCCTGTAATTTCTATTTATTGAGTAACATGGCTCTAATCCTGCTGCCCAGACGTGCTGGGACATGACTGTGGGTGACAGGGATGGAAGGGGCAGAGGCGGTGGCAGGGTTGAGGGCTGGCGCGGCAGAGCACGGGGCAGGCAGCTGGGCCAGGCCACTGAGTCACTTCCTTTTGGGCCAGGCCACTGAGTCACTTCCTTTGGGACGGGTGTGGGATGCACCTGCCTCTGCGTCCGAGCCCTGCCCGAGCTCCCGGAGCCGCAGCAAAATGTCACGGGGCGCTCTGCAAGCCAGGAGCGGACCTGCATGCGGAGTGGGTGCGATTGCCCGTGCTGGTGGGCACAGCCCTGAGCTGGGGTTAGACCTGCTGTGGGAGATGAAAGCAGCCCCAGCAGAGCCCGGCACAAGCAGTTCTCAGGATGGTCCCGCCTCACTCCTGAACCTGGACAAGGGTGAGGAACCTCTGCTTTCCCCACATCCCACTCTGCTTGGAGGCTTGGCAGAAAATCACCATCGCTTCTTGTTCTCCGGTGGGCATAACTCCCTGGTGCCCTCTGTCCTCCATCAACTGGAAAGAAGAACGTCCCTGCACGTCTGATGAGGCGCTGTGGCTCGTCCCCCGGATTTCCCGGCTCCACAAGTCTTTACTCATCTGCTCATTCGGAGCAGGGATTTCCCTGGACCCCGTGAGCCCCACGAGGACGTTTCTGGGCTGGTGGAGGCAGGCGAACCAGAGCCGAAGGTGGCAGTGGGGCTCCGGAGGTGAGCCTGGCCCGGGCTGGGCGCTTAGCTCCTCTGGTAGGGGCTGGAGACACCTGCACAAGACCGAGGCGTGTCGGGAAACCTGATGCCTCACCTCCACCAGTGTGGAGGCGGAGGAGGAGGGCCCAAAGACATGTCCCTTCGTGCTTGCAACAGCTGAGAACCGAGAAGGAAGCTGGCTAGAGCCTGTCTTTACTGGCGCAGGAGGCCTCGCTGTCCCGCTCTCGCCCCAGAAGCCCTCCGGTACTCCAGTACTCTGGG
>NW_010392035.1:2907-4784 GCF_000710305.1 Buceros rhinoceros silvestris | reverse complement strand
TCCCGCAGCCGCCGGGCGATGAACATCGCAAAGAGGAGAGGCTTCTACAGACAGGAAGTGAACAAAACCCTCTGGGAGCTGCCCAGGAGATACACGTCCCTCCACCCGCTGGGGTCCGGAGCCTACGGCTCAGTGTGGTGAGTGGGGTCCTGCCCAGCGGGGCCAGCGGGGGGCGGTTGAAGTGTCGCTTCGGGGGGAAATGAGGAGGCGTGTGTCGGCACCCCTCCATTAGGAAATTTGCATGTGTGGTGAAGGCGGTTGGTTTGGCACGAGCAGCAGATTGGGGACTTGGTCGCTTGAAGAAACTGAGATGTTTCCTCATGTGGGTGGGCAGAGGCGAGTGCTGCCCACCCGGGCGTCCTTGGGCAGGACCAGACAGGGCTGGGCTGCAGTGGGGCAGCTCGGGGGGTCGGCGTCGGGAGCCAGGCAGCTCCTGAGCGTGCAGTAAGGTTTCTGTCTGGGTTAAAAATCCCCGGCTGTCTGAAAGCGGTTTGTGAGTGATGCCAGAGGTGGGTGCTGGAGCAGTGTGTCCTTGGCTGCCTGGGGAAAGGAGCCAGACGATACGACCGCCACCTTGATACTGCTTCCAGCTTGAAATTGTGGAATAGATAGAAATGATTGTAACCAGGACCAGTAACAGACTGGGGCTCCCTTCCCAGCTGCTGCCGACCCCAGCCTCCAAGAGCGCAGCATGAGTCGTCCACCCATGGGGCAACGAAGTCCGTGGTGAGGGCGAGCCGAGGGCAGATCTCGGTTTGCGCTGGTGAACTGGAGGAGACGGGCGACGTCTGGAGAGGATCACTATGATCAGCCCATCGATAGGATCTGAACGGAGCCCTTGTTTCATAACGCACCGAGCTAAAAAAACCCGAGAGGTGTGTCCCATGTGTAGGTGCTGGGCAAAGTCTGTGCCGGCTGCGGCACAGCCTGGATCCCAGGGGCCAGCGGCTGTCCTTGACAAAGAGCACAGCGTTCCTTTCCCTGTTCTGCTGTCCAGGTGCGTCCGAGACGCTTCAATGAGTCCTGCAAGATCAGGCAAGACTAACTGTGACTTTTGTCGTATTTGTACAGAGTTTTATCATAGAGAAAAGCAGGAAAACTGAAAGAAAACAGACAGGACACAAAGGGAAGAGGGAAAGCCCTGCAAAGTTTCCTCGCCCGCCAGAAAAAAACAAACATCACCAAGATAAAGCTTTTACGGGTGGGAGGGAATGTCTTGTCCGCTCTGGAGATTCCAGGGCGGGAGGGATGGGTGTTCACCCAGCCCCAGGGGCTGGTGTGGACCCAGGCTCAGCAGGGCTTGGCGTTCCTCCCTGGCCAAAGCAGGGGTGGCAGGAGTGGGGTGAGGATTTGCTGTCCTCTGCTGGGAATCGCGGGGAAGCTTTTCCTCTTGCAGCGGCGTCTGGAAAGAACGTGGTGAGAAGAACATGCACCCTCAGCTTGGGAAATCTGCTTTCAGCGCTGCAGGGGCTTTTGAGCATCAGCCCCGAGCTCCTTCCTCTGGCTTCCCTGACTCCTTGGAAAACTCCACACTGTGCTGTCCCCTCTGCCACCTCCTGCTCAGGTCCTGAAGCTGCCACTGTCCTTCCGAGATCCCCAGGGGTATCTTCAGCACTGGAGCTGCCCCATGTAGCTGTTCCTGCCCCTCCTTGGCTTTTCCCGCTGAATGCAGCGACGAAATCGCTGTCTTACCAGAGGTCCCAAGGGATGTTTTTTGAGGGGACCTTGGTGGCCAAGAGCAGGGAGATTGTCTGAGGGTGTCAGGGAGGTTGACGAGAGCTGTTGATAGCCCAGCCTGCCGGAAGATGCACCACAGCTGGTCGCTTGTGGCTGACACCTGGAGAACGCTGTGCAAGAGGCTTCCAAGATTGGCAGCA
>NW_010392035.1:0-2783 GCF_000710305.1 Buceros rhinoceros silvestris | reverse complement strand
CTGAACCGAAAGGGAGGCCTCGTGGGGCAGCATAGTTCCAGCACTCCTCGTGAGGTCAGCCCTAAACCCAGAAAAATGCACTGGCTGATCGCAGTGTTCTAGATGGTGTTTCCCTGTGGATGAGGTCTTGCTGCTGAGGGATGGTCCTGGAGCTCATGGGAACGTTGCTTCATGGTACCTGCCCTTCCCTGTCTCGGGTCCTGCAGGAGCCTTGAGGAAGAAGCGGCAGCTGGAGCCTGGCAGACAGGAACCGTGGTGGGGTGAATTGCGTGTCCCTTTGGAGAAGGAAGCAGGAGAAAAGTGTCTATGCAAGGCTGGAGGAGGTGTGCGAAGTGCTAATGCCAGCATCCTGCCAGGCTACAAGCTGTGGGACTGAACACGTCGGTTTATGACCCTCCTGTTTCCACAGGAGAGCAGAGAAGGATTTTCGGAGCGGTGGGAACAGCGCTGGAAACCCACAGCGCGATTTGGCAGGGAAACCCCTTTCTGCATCTGTTTGCTTCTTGGAGGGGTTGAGGAGTGGCTGTGGCACCAATGTGTGATGGGTGCACTGAGACGCCCTGGAAAACACCCTGAGAATCCCAAGTTCCAGCTCTCTCTGCCTGAGGACCTCCCTCCCTGCTTCCTGTCTGGTGAACCCTGGGATTCCTGTCCCATTTGACCAAAGAGCCTCCAGAAGCAGAGACGGTGCAGTGGGATCACCCCATCCAGGCGCAGACTGTCAATGTGACCAGAGGGAAGAGCACATCCCATCTCCAGCGCCAGCAGTTGCACCGGGGATTCCCGACCTTTACAACAGCCTCTCGCAGCGCCCAAGATCCGGGATGCAGAACCAGCTCCAGCAGCCTGTTCTGTTCTATGTGACATCCATGGCCCGCGTGACATCCACCATCTGTCCTCCAGCACACGGCAAAGGCGGCTGATGAACCTGGGAAGACAACAACCCCCAAGCAGATCGCAAAGCAGAAGTTGTTTTATTCTCTTATCTCCAGGTGGCAGGGCGGGAGGAGGCAGAGTCAGAACGAGTCCTGACCTTTCACCGTTTGTTTCCCTCTTCTCATGGCTCTGTAGCTCCAGCTCGTTTCTGCAGATTGAGGGGAGTAAAGACAAGCCACGGATGCTTTGCCTGTGTCCCACCTCGTCCTCCAAAGGGTGCGGGGTCTGCTGCCCAAAGTCACCCCAAGAAACTTCTGTGGGTTCCTCAGGGAACCTGCCTGAGCCGTTCTGTGAGCTCCGGTGTTAACACCTCTCTAGGGGACCTCTGGGGCTGCAGAACTTGCTAAAACGTTCTTGTCAGAACTGTTTGTTATTGTCTGCCACAGTTCAGCCATTGACAAGAAGACAGGGGAGAAGGTGGCGATCAAGAAGCTCTGCCGCCCGTTCCAGTCAGAGATCTTTGCCAAGAGAGCGTACAGAGAGCTCATGCTGTTGAAGCACATGCAGCATGAGAATGTAAGTACTCGTTTCTCTCCAACCCTGCTGGAACACGAAGGGTTTCTGGCTGCCTGGGAGCAAATCCTCTCTGGTGGCGTCAGCTTTGTTGTAATTGAGATCGTGGTGCGTGGCACGTGCAGGCAGTCTTGGGGTTTAGCTCTGCCCATCGTCTGTGCTCAGCTGGCACCAGGCTGAGGCAGGTGTGTCACGGGGCATTAGTAAGAGGAGAAGCAGCCACGCAGCATAGCCGGGAGTCCTGGGATTCCTCATGTGGAGTTCTCGGCGTTCACCCCTGTGCGTGGGCCGATGGAGAGCTGCTGCCTGAGTTCCACGGGCACAGCAAATGCTTTCCAGGTTTAAGTGCAGGCTTCTCTTCCCCACCAGGTCATCGGGCTGCTCGACGTCTTCACCTCCGCCCCCTCCTACCAGGGATTCCAGGACTTGTAAGTTTGGCGGTTGCGTTCGCTCTGTCCAGACCCATTTGTCGCCCACGACCCCGGTGTCTTAGCGGCAGGATAACGGCTCAGGTGGAGGTTGTGCGGGAAAGGGGCCAGGCTAAAGCCAGACATCTCCGAAGACAGGGAGAGTCGAAAGCACAACTCAGTTCCTGTGGCTGAAACACTCAGAGCACACGAACAGCCCCCGAGTCCTGCCCAGAGGTGGGAGAGAGTCTGTACGGACCATCATGTGTAGCCAAGAGCCTGTACCTTCCGTGCCCACTCGCGGGGCAGTGAGATGAGCAGTGGAATCCAGCAGGACCATGCCCACCCGCGGGCAGTGTGACCCGTGCCCACCCACTGCCTGAGCCGCTGGATGGGAGACGTGGTGCTCGTCCGGCCCGGGGCTAATGACACGGAGGATTTCACAGCTCTGGTTTTCCTTCCAGCCCGGTTTGTTCTGTTCTCGGGCGGGGGTTGGCATTCCCTCAGTGTTGGTGGTCAGGCTGGACCATGCCCCATCCTTGGGCATGAGCAGCGTGCACCCAGGTTTGGGTTTTCGGTGATCAGGGCTGGTTTCGGCAGCCTGCAGGAAAGGGCTCGGGGGTTCTCCGAGCAGCTCCTGCTGAGGACCGCCACTCATCAGCAGTGTGAGCAGGCAGGCCAGGGGCTGGGGGAAGCTGGACGTTGTCTGCTGAGGCAGGGCTGGAGAACACGGCAGAGAGAGGTTTGGCAGCAGTTTTGCAAGACTCTTCAAGTTGTGCAAGATGTTTCAGCTCCAGGATGGTGTAAGGCCCGTCCGGAACCAAACATCACTTGAGGTCTAAAGTAAACTAATCCGGGATCATTACAGTTTGGAAGATCCTTGTTCTTCCTTCAGATCTAAGGAGAGGAGCAGTTTTCGGGGCAGGG
>NW_010392034.1:3298-4344 GCF_000710305.1 Buceros rhinoceros silvestris | reverse complement strand
CCTTCAATAGCCGCCAACGGGTGCGGTGGCACCGGGGTGTTAAAAGAAGATGCAAATCAGCTTTTCTCTGTCTTGGAGCTTATTTGCATCCGCCGATTAGTTCAACAAGCAATTGAAACCCCTTCTGTTGGGGGACGGTTGGTGCTGGGGCAGCTGGAGCAGAGCTAACCCCAGGCACAGACGAAGCGGGGAACCCCAGTGCCCAGGGGGCAGAGGCATGAGCTGGTGCTGCTTGTTTTGCCCCCCCAAGGCCTGAGCCGACCGTGCCCCTTGTCCTCGGACACCTCCTCCCCCAGGAGCCCCCGCAGGCACTGATGCCACCCTGTTCACTTCGCCACGGAGGAAGAGCTGGGTATGGCGAGGGAATGGCTTTACAGCGTCAGCAGGGCTCTCTGCACCGCCCGGAGCAGAGGCATGAAGCGTGGGGCTGCAGCAGGCACTGGGCTGCCCTGGCCGTGGCTGTCCTCCACTGCTCAGCTTTCACGGAAGCACAGATGGTTGGGGTTGGAAGGGACCTTAGAGACCCCCCTGCCATGGGCAGGGACACCTTCCTCCAGACTGGTGGCTCCTTGTGGTCTGCTAACACAGGAGCTGAGCTGCTGTTCGGGGAACAGCCCTGCAAGGGCCAGGCGGTGCCTGCTGCCCCACTTCTGCTGCTGCCTGAGGCGCAGCAAGCTCTGAGCCCTACCTGTGGGGAGGACCGGGCTCCTTCTCATCAGGAGCTTCATTAGGGCCTTGGTGGAAAAGGGGTGGGATTCTCACCTGGCTTAATGGAAGAAGCAGCCCAGGGGCCCCAGGGTGGGGGCTTTGGCTTCCCAGTGCCCTGGGCATTGCCAAGAAGCTGTCCTTGCTGTATGTGTGTCCTTCAGATGCTGCGCTTGCTCCTGGACCTGCCCTCACCCCTGCTGCTGCTCAGCCCCGCTGAGTCTCTGCTTTGCTGCGCTGCAGCATCTGCACTTCGGTGTGACCTCTGCGGGACAGGGATATTCCCTGGGGTAACCTGCAGTAACAGCCAGCTCAGGGCTCTTCTCGCTGCTGCCCTGACC
>NW_010392034.1:2685-3125 GCF_000710305.1 Buceros rhinoceros silvestris | reverse complement strand
TGAGCCTGGGAAGGGCTCGGCCAAGCTGGCAGCAACCCTCAGCCAGGGCAGGCGATGGTGGAGGTGAGCTGTAACAGAAGGTGCTGCTCAGGAGAAAGAGCCCTCACACGTGGTTTCTATCTCCTTCCTCCTCAGCAGTTCGCAAAGGCTCTAAAAATAAACTTCCCTCACGCCTCAGGCAGCATGAGCAAAGCCAAGCTTTCCCTGGAAAGCGTCAGCGGGAGCCGGGTGCCAGTGCCGGGTGCCCTTTTGGGGGGCACAGAGCAGCACATGGTGGGGCAAGTGCCCTGTGGGAGCAGCCAGATGAGTTGGGATGAATAGTGTTTTCTGCGGGTTGAGTGTTTCCCCCTATTTCCTGCCCCTAATCTCCCCCTTTACCTCCCCCTGTGCTGTTTAGCCTGTGAAGCTGCCACATCCATTCAGTGCGAAGAGACGCCGCG
>NW_010392034.1:2049-2671 GCF_000710305.1 Buceros rhinoceros silvestris | reverse complement strand
CCAGACGAGTTGGGATGAATAGTGTTTTCTGCGGGTTGTTTCCCCCTATTTCCTGCCCCTAATCTCCCCCTTTACCTCCCCCTGTGCTGTTTAGCCTGTGAAGCTGCCACATCCATTCAGTGCGAAGAGACGCCGAGTCAACTGGTTTGGGGGGAAAACAGCTTAAATAGTCAAAACATGTCCCTGGGTTTGTTAAGGCGTTTCCACCGTATCTCTGCAACTGTTTTCTCCTCTGGAGATGGATCTGCCTGCTCCAGGGATGGTGGGTTGGGGCCTGTTTGGGCTGGGCAGGGTAGGGGTGAAAATCCGTGTCACCTGCAGAGCAGGAGGGTGAAACCCGCGGGGTGTGGGCTGGGAGCGGGGCCAGGCGGATTATCTCCTCTCCGATGCCCCCCTGTTCACTTGATGCAAGTTGCCGCTTTTCCATGCTTGGGTTCTCCCAGCTGCAGAGCGGAGATAACGCCGCTCACCCACGCAGTGAAGCGCTCGCGGGGCTGCCAACAAACGGGGCCAGGTGGAAGGATGTCCCCACAGGGGACCTTGGTGTGCTGTGATAAATGGTTTGTGGCTGGGGGGGGTGATGTGCCACAGAGAGGGGCGCAGCAAAGCGCCACCCTGCGTT
>NW_010392034.1:1522-1971 GCF_000710305.1 Buceros rhinoceros silvestris | reverse complement strand
ATAAATGGTTTTGGGCTGGGGGGGGTGATGTGCCACAGAGAGGGGCGCAGCAAAGCGCCCCCCTGCGTTACCGCTCACTGGCGGTGAAAACCCTCTGACCGCTGTGAAGCCAGGTACTGGGGAGGCTAAATCAGTTTTAAAAAATTTATTTATAAATAAAAACATAAAATTACCAGTAGTTTACATCAGTCACCAGAAATAACATCCAAAAAACCTGCAGAAAAATAATTATATGTACAGGCTGAGCCCGGGCAGCCGCAGAGCGGGCTCACCCCGGGAGCGACACACTGCGATGCGGACGGTCACACCACACACAGCGTTGTGCAAAGGCAGCACGTCATGGCTCCGGGCGATCACATCACACAGCGCTGGCTGGGGGGGACAAGGGGCTGTGGTGATGGGGAGCTGGGACGGTGCCACCGAGCAGGAACAGGGCTGGGGCTGGGGCA
>NW_010392034.1:572-1168 GCF_000710305.1 Buceros rhinoceros silvestris | reverse complement strand
TGGGTCATGGCTAAGGCTTGTGCTGTGTGCCCGCCCTGGGACCAGCCGGGATGCCGCGGGGCAGTGCGTGGAGGGTGCTCGGGGGCAGGTGCAGAAGGCACAGACTGGTTTCCGTGTGGTGCCTTTACAGGCTGGCTGGAGCAGGTGAGGATGCTGAATTTGGCTGCTTGTGCACAGCTTTGAGCCCTTGGCCAGATTTGTGGCACGGGATCATGAAGATGCCGGTGCAACTCCGGGATGGGGCTTCCCAGGCTGGCGCCCAGCTCAGTAGTGGGTAAACAAACATATTGTAGCAAAAATACCATTGCACTAGCGCGTCGTGGTCCTCTTTGGAGACCTCCACCCCGGCAAGCTGGGTGCTGGCCCATTCCCTCCCAGCCCGTGCCGAGCTGTGGGGGGACAGGAGAGTCACCACTGGAGCCTTGTTACCTGCTTGCTGGAGAGGAGGGAATTTCAAGAGCTGGGGTGGAAAACGAAATGGAAGTGTTTGGTTTTTTGTTAACCAGCTCCTGCTGATGGGATCCCGTGGGCGTAAGGGCACAGGAGGAGATAAGGCAGCCGGGGTTCCCAGGAGGAACGGTCACAGCGAGCCCATG
>NW_010392034.1:0-404 GCF_000710305.1 Buceros rhinoceros silvestris | reverse complement strand
GTCGCGGGCAAACACAACGGATTCCCCTCTGATTCCTCGGGTCAGACAGCAGCTTGGGAATTTCTGTTGATTCTTAGATGCAGCTGCCTGTCTGGCAGCTGGAGAAAAGGGACACCGGGTCCTCGTCTGGCAGAGCAGAGGGTGCAGGGCTCACCGTGGCTCTGCAGGAGGAGGGACGTGCCAGTGGGGCTGTGGCTGCTGAGGGAGGGGTGCGGGGTGGGCTGTGCTTGTTCGTGGAAGGTGATTTGGTGGGAGTTTGGCTGTAAGGAGGTGGGGGGCTGTGCGTGTGGGTAGGGTCCTTCCAGAGGCACTACAGCAGCCGAAAGATGGGAGAAGTGGATGTGCAGCCTGTGCCGGTGGCAGGAGGCGGCTCCTCACCCCCACAGCCCCGGAGATTGGCACTG
>NW_010392033.1:21651-24804 GCF_000710305.1 Buceros rhinoceros silvestris | reverse complement strand
TACTAAAAAGACTGTCCCCATCTTTCTTACAAGGTCCCTTAAATACCGAGAGGCCGCACTAAGTTCTGCCTGCAGCCTTCTCTTCTCCAGGCTGAACACCCCCAGCTCTCTCCCCTGTCCTCACAGCAGAGGGGCTCCAGCCCTCGCATCATGTCTGTGTCCTCCTCTGGCCCCACTCCAGCAGGTCCCTGTCTCTGCTCTGCTGTGTACCTTACGTGTGCACCACATGGAGGTATCCACACACACTCAGTTTTTCCCACTTCACTGGGGATGTTCCAGTTTAAATAATAAAAAAAAAACCAAACCAAACCCCTGTCTCCCCCTTTCCCATAGCATTACTTTTTTGCAATATGGCAAAACAATCCATTTAAACTATGTTTTCCATTCATCCTCCAAGCCATCATGCAAGATGTTGCTGTAAAGTTTGCCAGTATTTGCTCTCGAGTATCCAAACATTAAGGACTCTAAACTATCCCTGAGTTAACACCACCGAAATAAGCCTAATTAAAGCAGGATTAATGAAAAACATGCCATTACATGAAATTAGATGGAAAACAGGATTTTTCAAAATTGAGAGATAGCACACAGCGATCTCCAAGGACAGCAGTCTGCTCTCTTGACAGCGCTCTACCAACAGGTGATAAAATTATGCAATGGACATAACTAGTTGCTCATTTTTATACCACCCAGACCAGCCCCCAGATTCCATTTTTACAATCAGAACGATCTCAATTTTATCACAGAAAACCACCTTTTCAATATTGGTAACCTCTGAAGACCAGCATTGTTGAATTCAGATAAAAGGAGGAGACATCAAGTCTAAATGAAATCAGATACAAAAGGGCTACAACAAACTTCTTCCCTAGGGCCAGGGTTTCAAAGCCAGCGCTGTTGATACTTCCTCACTCGAATATGAGCCGGTGGTACTCAGCACTCTCTTGTTGGAGGCTATTTAGATTTTCTAGAGCTACAATCATCATCTAACAATGTTTCAAAATCTCCATCCTGTTTCTTTTCATTGCTTTCCTTCCTGCACTGAAATGGTGAAACCCTCAGTCCTCAAAAAAAAAAAAAAATCACAAATTAATTTCTGTCAACAGACCGGAGAGAAACATCTCGATAATATTTCACAGGGCTGACATGTCCTCATTCTGGTGTTCCTGGTGTCGAAGACAAATTGTCACACTCCTACGCGTTTTCAACGTATTGATTCTGATTTATTAAACCAGTAATTTTGCAAGCTATTATAAGACGACTAAATTTTATCCAAATTACTGTTCAGTGTTGGAAAGCAGAGTTTAATACATTTGATATTACACACTACCCAGAGATTGTGTGCTTAAATCATTTTTATTAATATTAATCTCTAGCAGAACCACAAATATGCCTGTTGGCACTCGAGACATGAATATTTCAGGCTCTTCTGACTAGGCACGTGTGGTATGCTACAGTTTTCCTTCCATGGGCAAATGCCATCCCTAGGAGAAAGTCTTCCATCTGATAAAAGTTGATATGAATTTCAAATGAGATTTTAGAAATAATTGTTGTGATACTGACTTCAAGATTCTACTCCCGGTATGACTGGTTTACTTTGCTACAAGGGCACAAATACAGTATAAATTTCTGTACACGAATTCTTTTTTTTGCCTGTGCTTTCATCTGCCCCTTTCCAGGACACACATTAATGTGTGCTTCCCCACTTTAACAAACATAAGTATTTAGAAAAATATAGAGTTGCAAATGAGGGAGACATGAAGGAATTTGTGGGGAGATGGAAATTGCAGATTTTATCTCCCTACCATCTGGATACCCCTGGGTTTTCGTGGACAAGCTGGCACTTTCCCTTGCTCTAGCAGCTCCAGGGTCCCAATGAGTTGGAGCCCTGCTTGCTCCCCTTGGAGCACCGTGCGCTTTACACGGTGTTTTGCAACTACTACATCATGAAGGAAAAATTATTCCCTACGCGTGACTTGGCTCCCTTTTGCTAAACGTTGCCATATCCCGAGAAGGGAACATCTTCTGAAACTCACTGACCCACGTGAAAAATCAGAAAGGAATCAAACACTTATTATAATCAGAGTATGCTGGGCTACTGACTAATGTCTGAAGAGCAGTATCAGGGAACGAGCAAGCAAAATCCAAGTGTACTTTGGGAACCTTCCCACCTTCTCTTTCCGTAAGTTTGAAGAAAGTCTGAGATAAAGGATTTCCCAGAGACGGACAGCAATGAGAGGGAGCCAGATAAGATAGAAACACAGGCACTCGTTATGCAAACTGCAAAAAGTATCTGTGGTTATCAGAGGTATTAATAGTATCCTTAGAATCATGGAATGGTTTGGGTTGGAAGAGATCTTAAAGATCATCTAGATCCAACCCTCCACTAGACCAGGTTGTTCAAAGCCCTGTCCAACCCGGCCCTATTAGCCTCATGTCTGACTCAGAAATACTGCAAGAACAGCCTCAGGGGACCAACAGCAAACGTGCTACACAGCTTGACGAGATTTCTGTTGATGTACAAGCATGTTTCTTCTCCCTCCATCCCCCTCGGCCCTCAAATTAGCCTGTAACTTACTCTTCATTTTATGTAATTGCTCGCTGTTACACCTCTGCCGCACTGAACACTCAGGAAGAAAGAATGCGTCCTCCAAACACCATAAACACAGTAAAGCCTCAAGCGATGCCCATTTGAACACGACGTAAAACCCCACAGCCCATACTTCAGGAGGCAGAGCTATTACTGCTGACCACAAGGAATGTAACAACACCACGGGGAAGGAAAACGCCTCCCTGGCTTGGTTTCCACCAGGTGTCAAGGTTTATGAGTCCTATTCCCATTTAACTACTTTATAAAGTGCTCACTGGGTTAGAATCAGGTTCACAGGCAAAAAGATGAAGACACAGTAGATGCTGCACAGGTACCACCGATAAGAGATTTTACATGTGCATGTCAACTACAAAGAGCAGTGGAGAGCAGAAGATATAATAAACATGGGCTTTTCCTTCCTTTTTCCTTCCTTCCATGGTCCCAGACACGTACATACCCATTCTTGCTCAAGTGCTGCGCTAAAAAACCAAGATGGGGGAGGACTGGTAATTGCAGGAACCTTGGGGAATTAAAAACACTGACCTCAAAAGACTGAGAGCAGAGCGGTT